>NC_045431.1:157705065-157985065 GCF_902635505.1 Sarcophilus harrisii
AGTCTTCCTGACTCCAGGCTCAGCACTCAATCCACTGAGTAAGCCAGCATCTAAATATAGGGAGAGAGTTAATGATATGGTTAATTAAAGATAAGATTAGGGGGAATGTGTCACAGTGCAGAGACTACTAGTCATGTAATTAGGAAGAGTCATTTTCCTGGGTTCAAATTTAGCCTCAAACACTTACCAGCTATGTGATCCTAGGGAAGTCATCTAACCCTGTTTGCCTCAGTTTCTTCATCTATAAAATGAGCTGAAGAAAGAAATGACAATGGGAGGTCACCAAGAATTGGACACAATTGAATAGCAACAACAACAACAGAGTTAAGGTTAAGGACAGGGATAAGGATAAGGATAGAGTGTGCTAGGAGAAGTAGTAAGACAGGAGTTTTTATCTTAGCAGATGTCAAAATGGCAAGTAGATTTTGGAAGCCTGCACACCAAAGCCAACTGAAGAAGGTACTCAAAAGACAAAAGTCACTAACAGGAAGCCCAATGGCAATGTTAGTTGGGAACATGTTGTTGTTTGTCCTTTATTCTGGAAGAAAATCGAGATATCAGGGCCATGATGCCATGACATGCAAAATAATTTGGATTTAAGTGAGGGAGGGCTGTGCAAGGTCACCTGCCTCACTTTCCCCTCCAGAGCCATCTGGATCCAATGACCAGATATAGATCAGGATGACTGGATATGACCCTTAGTTGAGAACACAGAATGAAGCAGCTCATTCATCCAAGGTATATGAGGACAGCTATCAGCAGAGACTTGTTTTGTACACATTTAAACATTTATTAGCCATGTAATGTGACTGAGTCTTTGGAATTTATAGACTTAGAGAACTGGCTGGAGGACTGAGAAGATAAGCCCATGGTCATGCCTTCAATCAAGGTTTCCCTGGCTCCAAAGACTATTCTTTATTCACTACTCTATACAGTCTCCTCCAAAGGGAAATTTATAATAGGGATACATGAGGGTAAAATGAGATAAATAATATCTAGATGAAATCTCACAGAGGTGATGTGTGGATCAAATGAGATAATGAATATAAAGTTCCTTTAAAATCTTAAGGTGTTACATATATATCAATGATTTTTATCATTTTTATTAAATCTATCCATCACAGTTGTTAGGGGGCAGAGCTTAGCCCAAGAGGGCTGAAAGTAATGGCAGTTGGGAAGATTATTTGAAGAAGACGGTCTATGGTTGTATCTGGCCCATAGTCATTTGTCTTCACCTTTATTCCTTACCACAAGGCCAGGGATGGACCAGAGCAGCTGTATAATGGTGATAGTGTTAGCAGTATCTCTGGTTTCTGCAGTGATTACAGCCCTTGGGTGGAATGTGTTTAGTCATTTCAGTCATATCTGATTCTCTGTGACATCTTTGAGGTCTTCTTAGCAGAAATAATAGAACAGTTTGCCATTTCCTTCTCCAATTCATTTTACAAATGATGAAACTGAGGCAAACAGTATCAAGAGATTTGTCTAGGGTCACACGGCTAGTAAGAATCAGAGACTGGAATGGAATTCATGAAGATGAGTCTTCCTGATTCCAAGTCCAGTGCTCTATCTACTGTTCAACTATGAAGAACTAAAGATATGTTCATTTAACTGATGGTAATGGCAGGATAGGCATGTGGAGACAGTTATGTGGTTCAACGAACAGAGTGTTGAGCCTGGTTTGGAAGAAATGAGTTCAAATTTGGCATCAGACGCTCACTAGCTGGATCACCCTGAGCAAGCCACTTAATCTCTATTTGCCTTAATCCATTGGAAAAGGAAATGGCAAACCACTCCCCATACTAGGTCATGAAGAGTCAGACATTAGTGAAGGACTGAACAAGAAAAGTAGCAAATTGGAGGTAGCATGTGAAATAAATTAATAGTGAAAAAGAGTTCAAGCTCTACCACTATGGCTGTGTGAGGCTGGACAAGACCCTCAGTGCCCTGAGCTACTCTATAAAGAAAATAAGACTCAATAACAATTGATCTTTAAATTCCCTACAATGAAATCATATTCTCAAACAAAAAAAAATGTTAGACAAGCACCTGGTGATGGAGGGTAGAGTCAGCATCCCAAGATAGGTCTTACAAGCTAGGTGGCCAAATAGTAAGAAGACCACCAATATTAATCTCCGTGAATACTAGCAATCAATGGTGACCAAAGATTTAGCTCAAAGTTGCACAGAATATAACTATCATTACTTAATACTTGACTCAATTGCTAGTTAGCCTTAATCACTGAATGGGTGTTGCCTCAAATTGAGACTTGTTAAAGACCTTAGCTTAAAAGTCCAAGGTCTCCCATTGCATCCAGTGCCATCTCCAGTCATACTGATCTATATCTAGCCACTGAAACCAGCTGGCTCTTGAGTGGAAAGTGAGGCAGGTACCCTTGACCAGCCCTCCCTCGCTTAAATCCAATTCGTTCCCATGTCATGGCATCCCCTCCCTGATGTCATGGTCCTCTTCTAGTGAAAAGGACAAACAACAGCAATTTTTAGAATAGCCTACTTTTTCCAAATCTCACTCTTGATTTTTGCATAAGGGAATAATTGCTCTAAGTGAAATTTGAAAATTTCTTTGTTCCTTACAGCAAGCAGAGTGAAGAAGGCATTTCATTATTTCTCTCAGTCAGAATTCAAATTTTAACTTTCAAGTTCTTTTTTTTTCCCACCAAAGAGAAAATCAGCCCAGTACATTTCCTAGCTAGGGGATTACAGTTTTGTAAAATAATCTGAGCAATGCAGGCAAAATGTCATCTCATATCCCAGCATATGAGCAGAAAGATGACTCTATAAAGTAGCTTTGGAAACTCCTAGAAAATGCAATAAAGCTAAACACATGCTAAGACAGAGGAGGCCTCCATTACTGCAGAAGGAACAGTCTATTTTATGATCTCCTCTGAGTCATATAAAACTATTTAGCACTGTCTGAAACCCACACAAATAAAAATGACAAACAATATCTGTAGAGTACATTCAGTTATTAGGTTTATAAAAAATAAGTCCTTGTAATTGCATGTGGAGGCCCAGAAATTATAAAAATGGAAAATTATGAAGGAATGGACAATGTCAGATTTGTTTTTCTTCCTCTGCAATGGAAACATTCCAGAGAGGACCAAACAACCCAAAACACATGACAAAGTAGGCCTCTGTGCACCTACATAATAGCACACATAATATTTAGAATTCATTTGGATAGGGATTCCATTTTAGGGATATATATGTATGTGTACATATATTTTATACATGCATTTATAAACATAAACACAATGTGGTGTATATTTACAATAAATTATATCCTTCTTAGGATTTAACAATTTTTAAAGCATTAAAGTAGTTTTATTATTTTTGAGCATGTTTGTTGTTCAGTCATTTTTCAATGATGGCTGACTTTTAGTGACCCAATTTGGTTTTTTGTTTTGTTTTGATTTGAGTTTTTTTGCAAAGATATTTAAATGATTTGCCATTTCGCTCTTTTTTTAATCTTATTTTTAATTTATGCAATACAACAAGCATTTCTGTAACATAATACAATAAAAAGATAATTGTATGTGAAACTGTAAATATACTATGCACAGTTTGCTATTCTTTTCAAATATACAACAAAATTATCATGTACATATTTTCTTTTTTTCTTCTCTCCCCTTCTCCTGCCCCAGAGATGGTTACTATTAAACAGAAATATTTTTATATATGTAAAATTACTCTATACTATTTCTCACTTCTTTCTCTTTTTTCATATGCATTTTATAGTTAATTTGGGTATTTATAATAGACAAAATAACTTAATACACTCAAAATAATTCTTAAAACAGTATCACTGCTACTATATACAATATTCTCTAAGGTTTTTTTATAATTATGAAAATATTTTTTATTAAAGCTTTTTATTTCAAAACATTTCAAACATATGCATGGATAATTTTTCAACATTGACCCTTGCAAAACCTTGTGTTCCAAATTTTCCCCTCCTTTCACTTACCCCCTCACCTAGATGGCAAGTAATCCAATATATGTTGTACATGTTAAAATACATGTTAAATATATTCTCTAAAGTTTAACATAATGTTGTCAAAGGAAAGGTAATTTGTCCCTTAGTAACATGGTAGCAGCATATTTTCCCTATAGAAATATTATTTATTCTCTCTTCTATCTATAATGCAGACTTTTTCCCATGAACACTTCAGCCAAATTCTCTCGCTTTTAACAAAACTCAGTTGAAAAATATCAAATGTGACTTCTGGCAGAAAAATGATAAGAGACACTGACTGGTATATACTGCTGAAAGGGGAAATTTTACTTTGTCCCAACTGGGAGGAAGGGTGAAAAAAGCCTAGATATTTGTGAATAATGAAAACTCTTTTAAAATGGGTCAAAATAAATGTATTCCCTACAGTTCATTTTACAAATGAGGAAACTGAGAACTGGGAGCACATAAATAGTATTTCTGGAAGCTTTACCAATTCTGATCAAAAGCTGCCTGCATTTTTTATTTAGCATTTTATTTTCCCCTAATTACATGTAAAAGCAAATTTAAAATTAAGTTCCAATTTCTCTCCTCTCTCCATTGAGAAGGCAAGCAATTTGATGTAGGCTATACATGTGTGGTCATGTAAAACAAATTACCATATTAGTCATGTTGTTAAAAACAGACAAAAATAAAAATCCAAGAAAAATAAAGTAAAAAAAAAGTATGTTTCAATTTGTATTCAGGCTCCAACAATCCTTTTTTTTTTCTCTAGAAATGGAGAATGTTTTTCATTATAAGTACTTCAGAATTATCTTGGATCATTGGGAATAACTAAGTCATTTACAATTGATTATCACATGATATTACTGTTATTGTGTCTAACATTCTCCCAATTCTACTCATTTCATTTTGTATCAGTTCAGGTAAATCTTCCCATGATTTTCTGAAAACATTCTGCTTGTCATTTCTTATAGCACAACAGTATTTTATCACAATCATATACCACAACTTGTTCAACCATTCTGGAGATCCCCAATTTTTTGCCACCACAAAAGAACTGCTATAAATATTTTTGTACATTTAGGTTCTTTTTATTTTTATTTTTTTAATGTTTTTTGGAATATAGACTTAACAGTGGTATTTCTAGGTCAAAGGATAGGCAGTTTTATAGCCCTTTGCAACTGAATACATCTTAAAATCTTAGAGAGTTACCTAGGACACTGAAGACACGTCCTCTGTCTCCATCATTAATTCTGTATACCTCCTCTCAGCAACACAATAAAAGCAAAATGTAATGGGTTCTCCACACACTTCAAACGATTCATGATTTCATTTGTATCATATCCTTCCCCACCTTGGTTTATTGCCTTTATGAATTGTCATGCCCCAAAATGGCAGCCAACTCCCCAATAATGAGCCTGTTTGCACTTGCAAGGCTGGTGGTGGGATAGCTAAGGAACACAGAGGATAGAGAGCCAGACCTGGAGTCAAAGAGGCCTGTGTTCAAATCTGACCTCAAATACTTCCTAGCTGTATGACCATGGGCAAGATACTGAATCCTGTTTGTCTCAGTTTCCTCATCTGTAAAAATGAGCTGGACAAGGAAATGACAAATTGATCTAGTATCTTTGCCAAGAAAACCCACGAATCAGACACAATTAAATAATAACAATAGGCTGGCCTTCTAGGAACAGGAATGTATTCAGTACAGGGGACCCATTCTTGAATCCTTTTTGGAGTGATTCTTTCACTGTAGCCTGAACCACAGAGGAGGACCTCAGCCTAGGAAAAAAATATCAAGAGGACAAAACCCGCCTCTAATCTGTGGATGGCAGGAGACAACAGAGCAGGCCAGAGACAGGAGAGTCGGGAATCAAACAGAGGTTTAATTTCAAAATGAGGAAAATAGTCTGGTACTGGTCAAAGCAATACAGTAATTGTGTGATTTTTGTCAAAGGGTGAATGCAAAGAATTATTGTTGTACCAAACTCAGGGTAGAATTCCTTGCTGGGCCTTAGCTCTGGAAAACAGGGGATCTACTAATATTTTGACAGAGACAATTATCTATGGCTTCAATCTTCAAAAATTAAGGTTCTCCTCAGTAACTACCCACCTTTTTTCTGACCATTCTCAGTATCAAGAAATTCCTCTTCTTCATTCAATATCAAAAAATGATACCTAACTAAGAATCCTCATCAAGTATCAAATAAATTATCAAATTTAATTTATGTAAATATCAATAGATCAATCAACTATTGATTTAGTGTGTCCTTTGCTATTCTATCATGTCCTAAATTTGGCCTATCCATCAAATGATTCCTGCTCTTAAGAAATTTCATAGGGGCAGCAAGCTGGTGCAGTGGATACAGCACCAGCTCTGAAGTCAAGAGGACCTGAGTTCAAATCTGGTGTCAGACACTCAACATATCCTGGCTGTGTGACCCTGGGCAAGTCACTTAACCCCAATTGCCTCAGCCAAAGGAGGAGAAGGAGGAAGAGGAGGAGGAGGAGGATACATCAAAGGAACACTGATGGAGAGGGAACAAATATAGAAAAAATAAATAAAACCTGTGTGATGAGGGTGTACTATGAATAGACACACAAGTAGGGGACCTCTATGTCAAGGTTGAATACCTATGGAAGATATATAGAAGCAAAACTTGAGACCAGTGAACTCAAGTTCCATCTTTGATGCTGTTGAAGCCTTCTAGCAATATCATTAGGATGCTCCCCAGTGGTGTCTGCTGGATGCAAAATCTTTACTGGACACTCATTTGCTTCTTGGATGTTTAGTTTCTACTGAACACTGTTAGGCACAGATATGACAGAGGAGTTTATCCCACCTTTGGATGTATCTTGGCTATTTTTTCTCTCCCTAAGAGAAGAGGAGGCTCAACAATGCTTTCTTAGTTCAAAAGTAGAGACTTTTAATAACTCTTTTAGCAAAGTAGTCACATCATTTCTGAGACAGAAATAGCCCTACCCTTTATTTCTTCTTCAAAAAAAGGGAAAAACCATTCTCTGTTTCTTTCTTTCATGAAATTCTTGTCCCCTTCCAAAGAAGTTTAAAAAGTTCTTCATTTTGGAAAGAATATTGTCTGTGTTGTTCAGTTGTTGTTTCAGATTTGTCTGTGTCCCTGTCATTTCAGATTTTCTGTGCCCCTATTTGGAGTTTTCTTATCAAACAAACAGAAGTGGTTTGCCATTTCCTTCTTCAATTCATTTTACAGATAAGGAAACTGAAGCAAATAGGGTTGTGACTTCCCCAGCGTCACACAGCTAGTAAGTATTTGATGCCATATTTGAACACAGAAGACTCCAAGTCTGACACTCTATCTACTGTGCCACCTGTCTGTCTCAAGACACAAAGAAGGTTGTCCTGCTAAAAGTCATCATCTTCAGATTTGATCTTTTCTCAAGACTCGGTTTTGAGTCTAAAAGCTTGAGTCTCTTGTTCATAATACTGAAGGTTTTGCCACCCCCTTGTAAAGTGTCCATATCCGGATTATATGGACAATAGTTATCAAACAGCTTGTACATTTTAGATTTTCCAGACTACAAGCAACTTGAAAGCAGAAACTACATTTTTTTTTTGCCTTTTTAAAAATTATTCCCAGAATTTAGCACAGGGTCTGATACATAGGTCTTGTCAACTAAGCCCCTTTCCCTCTCTGGAAAATGAGTAAATATGAGCAAAGGTTCAAACCCTAAGCTCAATCTGGAGGGCGGGGTCAAGGTTGTCTCTTCCATCTGCCTAGCTATATTTCCCAGCCTCTGAGATCAGTCCTTACATGGAGAAGCTCCAGGAGCTGTTGTTTTACTCTCCTGAAGAGTCAATAGCTGTGGGGACCTGAAACAGTTACAAAGAGAAAAGATTGCTTATTGCAACCTCAATCCTTGCTAGGATACCACACATTCACTCATCCCTTCTACTGATTCTGCCATGACCCACAGAGTTTTCTTTGTGTGAGCCTGAACAAGTCACTTAACTTCTATCTGCCTCAGTTTCACCATCTGTAAAAATGAGTATAATAATAGTGCCAGGGTCTATTGGGAGAATATTATTTATAAAATATTTTGCTAACTTAAAGCTATCTATAAAGGTTAATTATTACTAAATTGTCAGGTCATTAAAGGACCAAAGTTGCATTTTTGGCAACATTAAGAGAAATTCCTTAAATTTTTCTAAAAGAGTACTTGTCTATTTTTCAAAGAAGATTCAAAGGAAAGGTAATCATTTCTGTTTTTGATTGGATTTATTCATCATACGTAGTTTTTCAGCTTCCCTAAATGACAAAATAACTGTTTTTAAAGTAAATAATTAGCATCTTCAAACTTCAAAGGCTAAATTAGGGGGTAGAATGGCTCACATCTAAGAGGGGAACTTCTGCTCACTGCTTAAAGCTTGGACCAGTCAGTCCTTTCCAATCAATACCAAGCTCTGCTGGTTCCTTGCTGTGTGGTCTTCAGTAATTCCTTTAATCTCTCTCTAATCAGTTCACCAATACCAGTCCTCAAAGTGGTTTGGGGGAAATTAATGAATATTTTGAAAAATAATCTTTTTAGAACTTCCTTTGAAAAGTACAATACCCAGATGGAATGCTGTAAAGACTGTAATGGACATCAAGATTGACTATTAGGCCTAGTTAGAGTAGATCCTTTCTGTAATAAATCATAGTTACATGCTCCCTCAGCAATTCCACCAACTCCAATCTCCCTCTCCCATCACATCAAAGTGGGGAGTGGGGTGGGGAAAGGGAAGAAAGAAATGGAGAGGGAGAGGGAGAAAGAAACAAAGGAAAGAAGGAAAGAAGGAAGGAAGGAAGGAAAAGAAAGAGAAAGAGAAAGAAAAAAAGAAAGGAAGAAAGAGAAGGTTATATGTTTAGCATTAAAAGATCACTTGCCTGAGACCAAAAGAGCTAGGAACACTTGTTCCCTGTCCTACAGCCCTCAAGACTGAGTGCAGTCAAACTCCTAATTAGAGACTCCCATTATTAATGCTTCCCCATTCTCACACTCATTGACTTTCTAGTAATTTCCTACCCCAATATCCCAAATATAATACTAATTATGGATACAAATTTTAGTTGCCCTCCCCCAAATGGATGTTAACAAAAATACCCAATGTATAATATGAAACGGTTAATGGCAAAGGTAATTTATTCCGGCACTAAAAGAAATTCTAAACATGGAAGAATCACATGAAACATTAACAAGATTAACAAGATTCAGTAACTTAAAATAACAATTATAATCAGTTGAGAAGTTAATATTTAAGCCTTATCAGAACATAAAGCAATATTGCAATGCTGCTACACAAGCATTGTATTCTTCTTCCTGGTGACTGCCCTCTCCAATGCAGATTTTTCCCACATGTCAAGACACATGATGCTTTGTCTTATTGTTTTTCTGTGGGTTAGGCATTACCCTTATTTTATACTTATCAGGTTAGTCCTTTCCCACAAAATATTGATTACACATCTCAGTCAATCCATTAATAAACATTTTTAAAGTGCCTATTAGTGTTCTTTGTTTCTTGAAGATGACTATATCAGGGAGGAGATGCCATGACATGCAAATGAATTGGATTTGAGTGAGGGGAAAACTGTGCAAGGTCACCTGCCTCAGTTTTTCCTCTGGAGCCATCTGGATCCAGTAGCAAGATATAGATCAGGATGACTGGAGGTGGCCCTGAATGCAATGGAGACCTTGGCCTTTTTAAGCTAAGAAACTATGTGCTAAGCATTATTTATGCTAAGTACTTGGGATACAAAAGAAATGAGAGAGTCCCTACCCTCAGAGAGCTTACAATATAATGGAGTAAACATCTCAAAAATATACACCATACAAGCTTTATATGAAATATAGAAATAATTAACAGAAGAAAGGCATAGAATTATATTTCCAATAAGCAAAACTTTTTTAAAACCAAAGAAAGCAAATAGAAAATTTTTATTATAGCAAGCTAAAAATTTTTTGTACAAACAAAACTAATGCAGACAAGATTAGAAGGAATAAATAAACTGGGAATACGTTTTTACAGTCAAAGGTTCTGATAAAGGTCTCATTTCTAAAATATAGAGAGAATTGGCTCTAATTTATAAGAAATCAAGCTATTCTCCAATTGATAAATGGTCAAAAGATAGGAACAGACAATTTTCAGATGAAGAAACTGAAGCTATTTCTAGTCATATGAAAAGGTGCTCTAAATCACTATTGATCAGAGAAATGCAAATTAAGACAATTCTGAGATACCACTACACGCCTCTCAGATTGGCTAGAATGACAGGGAAAGATAATGATGAATGTTGGAGGGGATGTGGGAAAACTAGGACACTGATGCATTGTTGGTGGAATTGTAGATGAATCCAGTCATTCTGGAGAGCCATTTGGAACTACACTCAAAAAGTTATCAAACTGTGCATGCCCTTTGATCCAGCAGTGCTATTACTAGACTTATATCCCAAAGAGATTTTAAAGAAGGGAAAGGGACCTGTACATGCCAAAATGTTTGTGGCAGCCCTTTATGTAGTGGCTAGAAACTGGAAATTAAATGGATGCCCATCAATTGGAGAATGGCTGAATAAATTGTGGTATATGAATGTTATGGAATATTATTGTTCTGTAAGAAATGACCAGCAGGATGATTTCAGAGAGTCCTGGAGAGACTTACATGAACTGATGCTGAGTGAAATGAGCAGGAGCAGGAAATCATTATACACTTCGACAACAATATTATATGATGATCAATTCTGATGGATGTGTCCATCTTCAACAATGAGATGATCTAAATCAGTTCCAATTGTTCAGTAATGAAGAGACCAGTTACACTCAGTGAAAGAATTATGGGAAATGAATTGTGGACCACAACATAGCATTTCCACTCTTTCTGTTGTTAGCTTACATTTTTGTTTTCCTTCTCTGGTTATTTTTATCTTCTTTCTAAATCTGATTTTTCTTGTGCAGCAAGATAACTGTATAAATATGTATATATATATATATATATATATATATTGTATTTGACATATACTTTAACATATTTAACATGTATTAGACTACCTGCCATCTAGGGGAGGGGATGGGGGGGAAGGAGGGGAAAAGTTGGAACAGAAGATTTTGTAAGGGTCAATATTGAAAAATTACCCATGCATATGTTTTGTAAATAAAAAGCTGTAATTTAAAAAAAAAACAAAGAAAGCAACAAACAGAAACCAAAGAAGTTATCCAAATAAGGAAAAGTGAGTTCTTCAGCTGAGAGTAAGATAAGATCTCAGTTCAAACTAGGAGAATGCTCTCACCAAGGGAGACCATAAACTAACATAGGAGACCCCATAAACTGACATAGTATCACATCTTCAGGACACCAAGTTGTCCTTCAGAAAAGTCACCCCAGTCATGGGTGGAAGCAGGGTTACATTTCTGTACTTACCAAAAATATATTAGGAAGAAATACTTAAAGGACATGAATAACTTTTGGAAGAAGGAAATGAAAACGATATAAAATTGTTTTAAAATTCCCAATTATCAAATAATATTTAAGGCAACCATAGGACATTAGTTTTATACCCATTAAATTGTCAAAAATATTAAAATATGATAAAGTCCAGTTTTGATGGGAGTATAGAGAAGAATTAGCAAGATTTGAATCCTAACTCTACCATTTACTAGGGAAATTTTAAGAGATATGCAGAGGTATAAGAAGGGATAAAGGACAGAGGGTATACCCAATCATAGTCACTAGAGAGATAATAATAAAATTATTTCCTTCTCAATAAAGCCATATCTCTGGGTCTCAGGTGTGACGATTATAGGTAAATACTTCTCAACCAACTCCACAGAAGGAAAAATGTACCAGGACATATTTTCAATTTAATCTTCATTAGCATCACTTTGTTAAGTCTAGACAATCACCAAAACAATAAATCAAGCCTTATTTTGTAGTCTTTTATCAATTTTTAAGGTGTAAATGTTCACAATGAAAATTTAACAATTAGCTCTCAGCTCAACCTGGCTCCAATGCAACTCTGATTGGCAGGTAAGGAAAGTGATGGATGATTCTTTGAGATGCTAAACTCTGGATCCAGGTTTTAGTCACTCCTTCCAATTGGATTCAGAGGAAAGTGAGTTCAAATCTCACACATCAGAGCAGCTTGGCAATATAAAAAAGAGGCAGGAATTTTACAGGAAGGAGTAGGATTTCACTCTGACGTACCTGATGGAGTTACCATCTCTAATGTCATGGAAAGTAAATAGTTCATTAACTTGGAAATTTCTAAATTTAGAGGGGAAAGAGGCAAAAGAATTGGGAACCAGGAAAGAGGGGAAAGGTATGAGGCAGCCTGTTATATACTAACCTCATGACTTCCAAAAGCCCCTAAACCCAGCAGTTTCTTCACCCACCAAAACATACAAGGTTCTTTCCAGCATACCAAACTGACTCAGAAATTCTAGTGTTAGGATTTTATTCTGAAAAGGATGAACCCAAATAAATATATTCATTACTGTTTTATATTGAATAGAACAAAGTTAAAAATAACCTACATAAATCAATCAGTAAGCATGTATTAAGTGCCTTCTACATTCCAGGCTTATATAGAAAGACATATTCTCGTAGTAGAAGACAAAATATTTCCCAAATAAATAAATTACATATATAATACATATAATATAATATTATATATTCACATAATAATTACACAACTATGATGAGGGGAGGGTGAAGGAAGTAATTCCAAAAATTAAGTGAATCAAGAAAACTCTGTTGAGGTCAAAGCAATTAATTGAGTTTTAAAGGAAGCTAGAGGTTCAAGAGGCAGAAGTGAGAAAGGAAAGTGTTTGGAGCAGCTTATTCAAAAGTAAGGAATAGATGTAATATTGTGTGCAAGGAAGCACACGCAGGCCAGTTTTGGATGAAGTGTGGAAAAGATGATTGGGAGTAGAAATCCTGGTTATCCTGGTTATCCTGGAATGAAAGATTGAAGGCAGATTTTGATGGACTTTAAATGCTAAATAGAGGTGACTGGATTTTACCATAAAGAGAAAATGGGTCCAAGGAAGCTTCTAAGCAAAGTTTTCTGTCCAGTATCTGGGTAATGCCTAAATGAACATGAACTATGTATGAATACAAGCAAGTACAGAATGACAGATGACATGACACAAATTTAAATCAGCAGATGCATTGACCACTAGGTTATTGTCATTCATCCTTCATTTTCAAAGAGGACCAGTGACATCATTGGTGATGTTTTGACCTGCAAGTGATCAGACTTACATGAGACAGAGTTGCACAAAGTCATCAAGCTCATTCTCTCTTCCAGAGTCATAAAAGTCCAGTGGCAAGACAAAAGTCGGGATGACTGGCAATGATCTAGGATGCAGTACACTAGGTTGGTGTCTGACGTCTGAGCAGAGCTCAAAGTGTTCGACACCACCTGCTTCGTGGCCATTGTATTCTGATACACTGAAGAAGCGAAATCTTCACATACTTGGAAGTAGTCACCCCTCTCCAACTCAAAAAGTATTTGATGCCTATCAGTTACCCTCAACCTGTTCGTTTTGTTTGTTTGTTTGTTTGTTTTTTATATAAGAGGCTATGTTCAATTTCATGAAAGTACAAGGAATGGGTTTTTGCTTGTGTAACAAGTATTTGGTTTTTTTTGTAATCAGATTAAAGATTTATCTAAAAGTACTCATTAATACTTTTAAAAAATTTAAAATCTCTAATTGCAGTTCCCATTAAGTGCAACAGATTGTTACTTTTTTTTTCTTTTTTATTAAAACCCTTTATTTTCAAAATATATGCATGGATAATTTTTCAACATTGATCCTTGCAAAACCTTGTATTCCAAATTTTCTACTCTTTCCTCCCACCTCCTTCCCTAGATGGCAAATAATCCAATACATGTTAAACATGTTAAAATATATGTTAAATCCAATATATGTATACATATTTATACAATTATCTTGCTGCACAAGAAAAATCAGAACAAAAAGGAAAAATGAGAAAGAAAACAAAATGCAAGCAAACAACAACAAAAAGAGTGAAAATGCTGTATTGTGATCCACACTCAGTTCCCACAGTCCTCTCTCTGGGTGCAGAGGGCTCTCTTTATCATAAGATCATTGGAAGTGGCCTCAGTCATCTCATTGTTGGAAAAAGCCACATCCATCAGAATTGATCATCCCCATAATCTTGCTGTTGCCGTGTACAATGATCTCCTGGTTTTGCTCATTTCACTCAGCATCAGTTTATGTAAGTCTCTCCAGACCTCTCTAAAATCATCCTGCTGGTTGTATCTTACAGAACAATAATATCCCATAGCATTCATATACTATAACCTGTTCAGCCATTCTCCAACTGATGGACATCCATTTAGTTTCCAGTTTCTTGCCACTACAAAGAGGGCTGCCACAAACATTCTTGCACATACAGGTCCCTTTCCCTTTCCCTCCTTTAAGATCTCTTTGGGATCTTTTGGGATATAAGCCCAGTAATAACACTGCTGGATCAAAGGCTATGCACAGTTTGTTAATTTTTTGAGCATAGTTCCAAATTGCTCTCCAGGATGGTTGGATCCAGTGTAACAAATATTTGAAAAATGACTGAGATCTTGGAATTTGTAATTCATAGGGAAAAAGCATTTTTTGGAAATGGGTTTGGAAGTAGATAAATAGATCTCTAAATCAGAAGGAAGCATTGACTCATAATCTACAGCTCTAAAAGAGGCATATGGTTATTCCTTCCATTTCAGGACTTTCCCCATCATGATTTTGATATATTGCAGGCACAAATGGGAATTTGGGGTGGGGAGTTTTGTAGAAGCTGCTGATGATACTCAAAACTCAGGAGATGATAGAAAAAGTTGAGGGGTGTCTATCATCAAGTATGTGAAGACTTCCCCATATAGACCAAAATACAATAGCTATGAAGCAGGTGCTGTGGAGCACTTAGAGCTTTGATCAAACATTAAAAATGCTAAGGTCATCCACTGTATCCCAGGTGGTTACCAATTATCCTGACTTTTGTCTTGCCATATGAAGATAGGACAAACTTTTTTTTTGGAAAACCCATTTGGCAAGAGTACTTCACCCTCTAACCCCCATGATGCAGAAGGGATAATTGTATATTGACTAGGAGAGAAAGATTGAGAAAAAATGGCTGATTCTGTGATCCCTTAGTCCTGTTTTTAGTAATACAACTGAATTTGTGAAGTCCTGTTCGATCTGAATCTGTAGTCCTACTCTAATGAGGGTTGGGGGAAAGGGAAGAATTGAGTCAGTGATCTCCCTTCCAGAATCAGAACAGTATTGAGATCCTCTTAGCCTGGATTTTGGGTCCTCAGTACCATTCTACCTACCACTTCCATGATTCCTCCTCTGATTACTTACTTGCTTATGAATCGAATTTGTGATCTCAGGCTACAAGATGCCCTCCTGTGGTTTCTGCTTAGGTTTCTTGATTAAGCTCACAATCTTAAGTCTTTGTTTGAAATAGATGTAGGAGTGGAGCATATTTCCTCCTGGAAATCCTGGAAGGATTCTGAGTGATTGTTTGTGCAGACAAAAGGTAGTATGGAGAAAAGAACAGAGATGACTATCCCTGGTCATCACTGTTACAACTCCTGAATCCATATGCAATGTATCCGAAGGGCAATTCTTATGAAAAAAAAAAATATATATATATATATATATATATATCAGTGGTTCCTTGATGAGAAACTTTGGCAAGTATATCAGTTGGTTCCAAGTGACTGGAGAATCAACTTCAGCATGATTATGGATAAAGCCAAGGGACTAGATTCTTGTCAGAGGAGTTATTCGCTGCCTTCTTCATATTCTTTATAAAATATAGATCAACTCAAGGAAAGAACTCAATTTTCAGGACCTCCCTCCTTGAATTTTTCCTTGTTCCTTTTTCTGAAATTCATCAATAAATGAGAGAAATGTTTCTTTTCTCCTTTCCCCAACTGTCTCAAGAGGAGTTAATGACTACTTGAAGCAGAAACATATAGCACAGTGGCCATTTAGTCCAAGAGTAGCTCATAGACAGTAACCTGCTCTGTGAAGAAAGGGGAATTTTGAGTTCCCTAGGCAGTTCTAATTCTATAATATCATTAATCAAAAAGGAAGATTTCCTGGGCAACAGCAGCTTTGATAATTGTTTCATGACCCCAAGTTTGATAGTTACTAAACTTAAATGTTTTAAATGAAATTTAGAAGGGAAAAGAAAGCAGATTAAAATATAATAGACAGAAGTTAGAGTCAAAGGCATTTGATTTTTAAAAATTTGTTATAAGGGAAGAACTAAACATGTATGTGGAAAATAGGCTAGAAGAGAGGGGGTAAGGATTGAAGATGAAAAATGGATTATTTAATGAGCTCTAGAAGGGATCAAAGGCATAAATGGAGAGATTAACCTTAGGAAGGGTGAAGGCCATCTCATACTCTGAGATTTTATAGAAAAAATAGATCAGTGCTTTGAGGGATAAAGAAAAGGAAATTAATATTCTCACAATATATTGATTCTATATCAACAAGGTAGAAGCTAAAATTTTTTTGAAAGGGGATAGATGTAGAGTTTATTATTATGGTTGGATGAATAAAAATCTAAAAGGATATTGACTAGCTAGAAAGATCAGCTAACAAAACAAAGCAAAGGGAAATTATTATAAAATCTTACATATAGGGATAAAAGAGATTTGTCACACAAATATGAAATAAGGAAGATCTGTTTTAACAGCATAATTTATCATGAAAAAAATGAGGAGAGGGGGCTAAAGAGATATATGTGCCAGCAATGTGAGATGGCTACTAAAAAGTTCATGCAACATTTAATTTGCACCCTCTGCACTAGTCAGACCACATATGGAGTACTGGGCTCATATTTTAGGGATTGACTTTGACAGTTAAAGTACGATGGTCATAATATTGAATTAGAATGATAATGCAGTACAAGAAATGGTGGTGAAGAAGTTTAGTATGTTCAATCTGATGAAGAAAAGTTTTTGAGAGGTCACAATCTCTGACTTTCAACATTTCAAGGCCAGCCATGTGAAAAAAAAAAAGACCTAGATTTATTCTCCTTGACTCCAAAGTAGAAAATTAAGAATAATGGTTAGAACTGAAAGATTTATGCTCAATATAAAGAAAAGTTTTATAATAACTAGGGTTGTTTAAAAATGTAAAGTAGTGAGTCTCTCTCACTGGAAGTGTTCAGAAGCTGGATGACTACTTTTAGAGAAAATTCCAGAATTGGGTAATAGACAAGATTAAATGAGTTCTGAGATGCCTTACAATTTGATGAGGGTTAAATGTGTAGGCTATCTACAGATCTTACTTAACTCATGCTCTAAGGAAGCTCATCCCAACTCCCATTCATTTAAATGAAGTGGGTCCCCAGAGCATGACTATGTCTTCTTAAGGGTCTAGAGGCAACTGTAAGGAACTTTTCACAAGCCACTATTGTGCTTTCTATCATAATCATCAGTTAATATCCTTTAGTTAAGTTCTTATTATAGGCCAAGCACTGTAATTGTCACAAGGGATATAAAAACAAAAACTCAGCCCCTGCCCTCAAAGAGGAGTTCTAATATGAAACATTAGAAACAACATAACTACAACTATATTCATGCAAGATATATGCTGTATAAATGGGAAGTTATACCAAAGGGAAGGCATTAGCAATAGGAGGAAGTTGGGAACCAAGAAAATAAGAAAATGATTATTTCTCTCTTGAATTAATAACTAATCATTGAAATAGGAGCAAAGGTTTTTTTTTTCCTTTTTCTACTTCCTCAGAAATAAACCTGTATTCAGGCTGTAATCTCTAGTACTGATCTGTTCAAAAGACAAATTTAAATTTAGGTGAATTGTTGGGTTCTGGTCCATTGCATTTTACTCAGGGAAAATATGGATTCTCCTTTTTGCCAGCAGGTGACATGGATACAGATAACTCTGATCAAAGTCACATCCCCAGTCCCTCATTAGAATAGATCCATCTCTCATTATAATATTCATTTTCTCATTATTTGATAACCAGTCAGAACGAATCACTGTCCTCAGGAACACCCACTTTTCCAAGGGTATATAAACATTGAATGGATTCCACAAGGGATCTTTGGCATTTGAGAGTGCCACTGACTCTTCTATTAATTTTATGTTTGCATGATTAATAAAATCATTAATTACTCAGAAACTATGCCTCTTGGACTTTTAAAATGTCACCTTTAGGAGAGTATTCTAGGCTTGGAGGACAGAATAAAAAAGCATAGATATGGGAGAGGGAGGATTGTGTGTGATACACAGCAAGAATGCCATTTTTGTCATATCATAGAATAAGAGGGAATACAGGGTAAGGAAGCTAGAAAAGGAGAAAAGAGATAGGTTGTGAAAGTTTGAAAACCAAAGATATTTATAATCTCATTTGTGGGCCATACAAAATTATCAGCTTATGGAACCTTAAGCAGTGGGAGGTGGTTCTGATTAGCTTTCAGCTTATCATGGTCTGTGGTTGATGATGCAAATGATTTTGCCAGCTTTTTGTGGCCTGCCCTGGTTGAAGATTTCTCACTCCTGCAACAAGATCACTTTTGCAGTTGAGTAGGGTGATAATTGTGGTTTGGTGACAACCAGCAGACTTCCAATAGTCTGGCCATGAGTGATAAGGTCCTACACAAGAATAGCAGTTGTTTGAAGAGAAAAAAGTAGACATATGAGACAGATGTCTCAAAAGTAGAATCAGCAACAGTTTGGATGTGTGGGTTGAATGTGAGAATGTAATCCAGGATAACACTAAGGTTGTGAGCTTAGGTGACTAAGAATATGATAAGATCTCTGACAATAATAAGAGAGTTCAAAAGAAGTGAAGGTTTGGGGGGGATGATGAATTTTGTTTTGGACATGTTGAGTTTCAGATGGCTATGTGATATCCAATTCCAGATGTCCAAGATACAGTTGGGTTGGTGATGTGACATTGAGTGTCAGGAGAAAAGTTAGAGATGGATAAATCACTCTCCAAATTACCTATTTTAGAGATGGTAATTTAATCCATGGGATATGATGATAACCAAGCAAAATAGGAGAGAGAGAGAGGGAGAGAGAGAGAGAGAGAGAGAGAGAGAGAGAGAAGGTAAAAGACAAAATCTTGGGGGATACTCACAGTTAGATGAAAATTCAAGAAAAGAGACTAAGAAGGAGCAGTCAATCAGGTAAGAAAAGAACTAAAGAGAACAATTTCAAAAAATCAAAGATGAGAGGTTATCCATAAAGAGGTGATCAACAGTTGCAAAGGAAAAAGATTGAATAAAGGTTATTATATTTGTCAGTTAAGAAATCATTGGTAACTTGGAAAGAGTAGTTTTGGCTGAATGATAAGGTCAGAATCTAGACACTGTTCGGAATCCAGAGGAAAGGATGTGAAGGCACTTGTGGATAGCTTCTTCAAATGCTTAGCCATGAAAGAGAAGAGGGATAAGTAAGTATGGCCAGATCAAGGGAGGATTATTTAGGATAAGAAAGACATGGACATGTTTGTAATCATCAGGGAAGTAGCAATAGGACGGGAGAAACTGAAGATTATTTAGAAAGTAAGAATGATTGAGGTAGAAATTTTCTAGAGAAGATGGGAAGGAATGTAGTCAAGCATTCGTTCGTTTTTAATGAAGTTTTCTTTGGAAAAGTGGTCTTCTTTATGAGTGACAAAGCTGAAAGAAGAATTAGTGATGGAAGAATTATTCATGATATGAGATGAAGTAAAAAGAGAGGGAGAAAGATTGAGAAAGCATCACAAAAGCTCTTGCCAAAGGACTTTAATTTTTTCAGTGAAGAGATGGCAAAGTTCCTAGTTAAGAGGTTATGAGAGTGAATCATGGGCAATTCTAGGAGGAATGAAAAGGTATGTAAAAGTCACTATTCTGAGGGGAGATAGAAACCCAATTAGGGAGGTGTAAAAGAATTATCTTTTTTGTCGTGAAGGTCCTATTATGATTATGTAACATAATTTGTAGTAGACTCAATCCGAATGATTTTATGATTTCCTTCATCTCTATTCAGGAACACATAAATAAGAATGAGGGCAGAAAATTATGGGAGGTATCCAAAGCTGGGGGTTGTTATCAAGGCATATTTGATGCGAGGATAAGATCACAAATGATTGGAGTGTACAGAATTGTATAAAGAGAAACTGATTCAGCAAGGGGTCTCCATGGGGAAGGAAGAATATAGTTTTTGTGGGGTTGATGACCTAGAAAAGATCTGAGGAGTGAAGGAACTGGAGGTCATGGTGAAAACAAAAAACAGGGTTAGAAGCTATCAAGCAGAGGGAAGCACAGAATGCAGAAGATTGTTCTTGGATAAAGAAATTTCAGAGTTCAAGAACATGGAAGTGAAACACTTATGGGTCATGGCATAATCAAGTAAACAATCATAAGCATATTGGTAAATGTTTAATAACTGTCTTTCCAAGGGGAAAAAACCAGTAAGCATGCCATTCTTTTAACTTTAACCTGCAACATTAACATTTTCCCCATTACTTTCTTAATTTAGATAATTAAAAAAACAATAAAACAAGCCCTGATTTGAAGCCTGCCAATTTCTGAGGTGTAAATGGTCACATGGAAATTTTAACAATCATTTCATGAGAACTCGTTTAAGCTTGATATGACCATCTCTGTGTGTAGTTGAGTTGGAAGAATAGATTGGGAAATGAGTAGACTAAAGAATTAAGAAGTTAGGGTATTTGAGGGAATATCAATATGTATGCAGAAATCTCCAAACATCCGGTCTATTTGTTTCTTATGAGATGAGTATTTGTTAAGGTAATATGGTAAGAATAGTTAGTATAAACATTCCTGCAAAAGTCTGTGATATATTCTAGCATATTTGGAATCCAGTGGAAAGTGGGCTCAAACTCAGAGTACATGTGGCTAAGATATAACTCACAGTTTCTGGCTACTGAAAGTCCTTTTCCCTTGTGCTAATTCTTCATGATTTGCACAAGTTCTCCTTAAGACTAAGTAAGGTTTTTTTGCTAGGTTCTATATGAAGTTGGGGGCCTGCCTTCCCATGTCACCTCCATTTAATCTGTTGTCAGAAGCCCATGATTCGAGACAATGCTATGACACTTACAGGAAGATGGGAACTTTTCAAAGTTCACAAGGCTCTCATTTTTCCAAGGGGCAGGAGGGAAAAATGGAAAGGAGGTAAGAGGAGATCTGGGCCAAAACCATGGGACTCTCCTAAGTGGCTCCTTCTGCCAAACTCAGTCTCTTCTGGCTCTCTCCAACTTCAATCTCTCTAGCTGGAGCTGGTCTGATATTTTATAAAGGGCCCCAGAGTATAACTAAATTCCCTTATCCAATCCCAACATGCTTTCAGATGAGTACTTATTTCACTTAAGTATTGGTTCTTTTAAATGGTATAGGTGATGCTCACTGGAGTCTAAGTCTTATGCTCAAATTACTATACATTTTGACTGTGTCATTCTAATGATGTTTCTATTGATTAATTATTTAATTTGGTTAAAGTCATTTGTAGCCATTTTTCTCTCATAAGATCCTGGAAAATAATTCAGACCAATTATAATGATCCTTGATTTTAAAAATACTCGTTTATTTTCCCAATTGCTTATAAAAACAAATTTTCACATCCATCTCTTTAATACATATTTTTTATTTTTAGTTAATATAATTAATTAAATAATTAACTATATAAAAATAATTAACTATAAAATAAAATAAAAATAAATAAATAAAAAATAAATAACTATAAAATAAAAAATTAAATAAATAAAATAAGTAAAATAATTAGTTAATATAAAACTATTTTTTTACATTTAAAAAAACTTTGAGTTCCAGATTATCTTTCTTCCTCCCTCTGTACCCCCTACCTCCATGAGAAGGCACATGTGAAACTATATAAAACATTTCCATAAAAGTCACATTGTGAAAGAAAACATAGATCTTCACTCTCCTGCACCCCCCCCAAAAAAATTAAGAAAAATGAAGTTTTTAAAAAGTATGCTTTAATCTTTATTCAGATATAATCAGTTCTTCCTCTGAAGTATTTTTCATCACAAGTCTTTCAGAGTAGTTTTGGATCATTGTATTGCTGAGAACAGCAAAGTCATTCACTATCATTTCACAGCATTGCTATTACTTTTACCATTCATTTTTTAAAACTTTTAGTTCCAAATTCTCTCTTTTCTTCTCCTCCCCTCTTTCTGAAATGACAAGCACTTTGATATAAGTTATACATATTCAAAATACAAAACATATTTCCATATTAGTTACGTTGTAAAAGAAAACACAGATCCCCCCCAAAAAAATTATGAAAAAATAAAGTGAAAAATATTATACTCTTCTGCCTACCAACTTCATCAATTCTTTCTCCGGAAATGGATAGCATTTTCCATCATGAGTCCTTTGGAATTATCTTGGATAATTCAATTGTAATACTGAGAATACCTAAATCATTCACATAGGATCATCATATGATATTGTGTACAATGTTCTTCTGGTTCTGCTCACTTCACTTTGCATCAGTTCATGTAAATCTTTCTAAGTTTTTCTGAAATCACCTGCTTTCCATTTATAATTGCACAATAGTATTCCATCACAACCATAAACTACAACTTTATTCAGCCATTCCTAATTTGATGAGCATCCCCTCAATTTCCAATTCTTCACCATTACAAAAGAAGTTGTATATTTTTTGTACATGTATACACCCTTGATTTTTAGCAGTATATCTTAGAATATTCAAGTGAAGAAATAGAGCACAAAACTAGCAATCTCATCTCACACACACACACACACACACACACTATTTGCTTCATTACTAAGTGAACAGATACTTCTTTACAGGGATATTGAGAGGTTTACTTGATGATTAATCAAAGTTCAGTTGACTTATGTTCTTAGCTTATTGAAAAGAATATCAGATCATGAGTAAGGAGTTCTCCTAATTACTACTAGCAAAAAAGGAAGGAAGGAAAGAATCGTTAATTATATACTTCCTATGTACCAGGCGCTGTGTTAAATACTTTACAAATATTATCTTCTTTTATCCTCACAACCATCCTTTGAATTGGTGCTATAATTATTCCCATTTTATAATTTAGGAAACTGAGACAAGTAGAGTTTAAATGACTTTCTCAGAGTCATACAAGTAGTAAGTGTTTGAGACTAGATTTGAATTAAGGTTTCCTTGTATCCAAGTCCAGTTCTCTCTAGTTGCTTCTGCTAGGTCTCTCTGGACCTCAGTTTCCTTACCTGTAAAAGAAAAAAAAATGAATAAAATGGTCTCTGAGTTCTTTTCCAGCTCTCAATCCTATCAGCTTCAAGGCTCTCAAATAAAAGTTGTTGAAGGAAAACAAAGATCTAGTTCAGAGATTAGGGAAATTGGCTTCATTAAATTCTTTGTAAATGGGGGTTATGCCAGAATAAATAAATGAATGAGTCCATGTCTTTGTTACCAGACCTACTAAAGAAAACTGGCATAGTTAAAACCACAGGTTTATGTAGTACTTGAAATACAGGTATCTTTTATCTCGCTGGTTACCCTGACTTCTGAGAAAATCCTAGATAATGAGAGGTTCTTTGATCCTGGGGGCTCCACACTGAATGTGTGGGCATACTTGGGCTCACCTTAATTGTTAAGATCAAAAATAAAGTTAAATGGGAGGTTAACTGTATAGAAAGCATTAATGGCATCCAACCAGTTCTTTTATACTCCTACTCACTTGACCAGCAACAGCAAAGTAAGATCAAATATATTTTGTTGCTTTTATTCCTTGACACTAACTGTTTTATCTAGTGCCACCCCATGCTTACAAGGTCCATTCAGTTGTTCAAAATATCGTTTGACTCTATCTCATTTGTTAAACCCACCCAGCTACTATTTGTAAATAGATTTTTTCCCTAGATCTATAGTATTACTGCTGGAATTGTTGTTTTCATAGTTTTTCTGCGAAAGAAAAATAAGTTTATTTCTTCCAAGAAGGAGGCCAGGTCTTGGCTATATTTTCTTTCTTTTTCTTTTTTTTTTTTTTTTTTTTTTTTTTTTTTTTTTTTTTTTTTTTTTTTTTTTGAGCTTTTGCTCAAAATGGGCTTTTAATGGAATTATCTCTAGGAAATCTTTTTGATTTACAGATTCAGAAATGGAGACTGAGGAAGCATCAGACAACTTATTCTTTCATCTAAAAGTCCAGTAAAAGCTTGAAAATAGAAGCAACAACCCATTAAATAGCAGTAGACTTTCAAACCTAAGAAATATGTAAATCATTTGCTAGCTTTCCCTTTAAAAGAATTATTGTTATTGTTTGGTTTTGTATCGCCTAATATCAATCTGACAGTATATTCAGTATTTCACATCCTTAGTTACCCACTTCTGAGGAGCTGCATCCTTATCCCTTTTCTTCAGTCAAGTTTAATTACTATAATTACCTGGTTTTTCCCCCCTGTCGTTTCTTACTTACATTGTTGTAGTGAATGTCACTACTAGTAAACAAGCATTTGTTAAGCACTTACTATACGTCATGCCAGACATTGATTTAAGAGCTTTATGAAAAAAAAAGACAATTCCTTCCCTCAAGGAGCTTCCATACTAATAGGAAAGGTAGCCTAGGAGGGACTTTTAAAAGGAGGAAGAAGATTTTTCAAGAGGGAGTCTTAGTGGAGAAGTCTGAAGAATCCAGAAATTGGATTGGATTGATTGGATTGGATTGAATTGGATTGGATTGAGCTGGGAGAGGAGAAAAGAAGTATAGAACTCACCAATTAGAGGAGGGAACTCTGGGATGAAGGGAACTTCCAGGGTGAATAGACTACAGAGACAAAACCATCCTCAGTGCCTAGAGTAGGTTTTGGCACATAATATTGTTGTTATTTAGCTGTTTCAATTATATTCAATTTTTCATGACCCCATTTGGAGTTCTTGGTAAAGATACTGAAACAGTTTTCCATTTCTTTCTCCAACTGACTTTACAGATGAGGAAACTGAGGCAAACAAGGTTAAGTGACTTGTCCAAGGTCACACAGCTGGTAAAGTATCTGAGGTCAAATCTGAATTCAGAAAATGAGTCTTCCCGACTCCAGTTATGGCACACAGCAGTTGATTAACAAATGCTTCTGGAATGATTGATTCTGCTAACTTCATTCTGTATCAGTGTATATGTTTTGTGTTAATCTGAATTCCTTATATTCAATTATATTCTTTCCCACAGTTTGTTTAACCATTCTTTAAACAATAAGAGACTACTTTGCTTCCAGTTGTTTTTTGATATTGTCATTGTTGTTGAGGTTTTTTTTGGTAGTTTGATTTTTCACAATACTCCTATGTACCAGATAAGTGCTATTCATATCCTGAAATTAGAGAAATTTTAAAGAGTTCTAGCATAAAACAACTGAGTATAGAATGCATGAGTTCTATCTTGTGGGTGTATTTTAATTTCTAATGGAGAAATCAAGGCATAAATGGGCACTGAAAAGAGGCAATGGCAGGGAAGAGAGAAAAGGTTCCCAAGAGGGGACAAACTTTTTTAAGTTTGAAAAAGTAGTAGAGCCAGGAAAACTAGACTTGAAATTTCTCAAAATAGAAGTTGGGAGATCTAATAAAAAGGAATATTTTTAAAAAATTTTTTAAAAAGGAATCTTTCCTTATCAATGACATAAGACCAAAAGAGTATTTCTACTCTCGTAGAAAATAAGCAATTTTTGTCTTTAGGCATCCTGTATCTCTGCAAACATTTACTTTTCATCAACCTTAATCAATATGATGGGCAATGCTCTTCATTTCTCACCAGACTGTACTCCTCTAGATTTCTCTATCATGTTCCAAGAACCTCTTCTTCTTCCTGGAATAGCACTAAGCCATGAAACAAAAAAGATAAAATGCATGGGATGGGTTTGGGGAATGAGAACAGAAGTAAGGCAGATTTTGAGTGTAGAGTAAATGAAAAGGAATAATGTGTAGTCATTACAGAAAGACAGGCTTGAACCAGATTATAAGAAACCTTAAATGTCCAAAAGATGAGTTTGTAGAAGCAATGGCAAACAATTAAAGCTTCTTCAATAGGTGGGTGATATGGTTAGATCTGTGCCTTACGAATAATAATTTGTTATGTCAGTGGAAAATGAATTGTAGGAGAGAAAGATTATGTGGATACCAATTAGTAGACTATTGAAATATTCCAGGAGAAAACTGATAAAAGTTTAAACCAGTTATGACTACTTGAATAAACCAGGCAAAAGTGGGGAGGGGATCTAAATAATATAGTTGTGGTATGGGTAAAGGGATGGATGCTAAAAATGTTAAGGAGATCCAATCAGAAAGATTTTGGTAGTTAATAAGAATACAGAGGTTTGAGAATAAAAAGTCCAAAATCATTCATAGATTATAAACCTAGAAAAGTGGTTACACCTTGGCAAAAATAGGAAAGTTAGGGAGAGGACAGTTCAGACAGAAAGATTTGATTATCTTTTTTATATGTTAAGTTTCTATGATAATCACTGCATGAATTAGTGAATGAATAAAAAGCATTAAAATATAAAGAATTATTATATAAATCACCACCAAAAAAAGTAATTACTGTACATCAGCTTTCTGCTAAGCTCTGGAGATAAAAGTTGAAAGAAATACATTTCCTGCCTTCAAGAAACTGATGTTCTGATGAGGAAAGACATCACTTAAAAAAAAAGGAGTAGTCTAAGAAGGTATGTTCTGATCTGGGAAGTTACAGAGAGGGTGAGTGGAACAATCGACAATTCTTTTAAGTAAAGACAATATTTGGAAAACTATGCCCCTCTCTATAACTGTAGGCATAAAGATGTTGGGAAGAAGGAGAGGAAACACCAATTCTCATTAGTCAGAATTTCAAAACTGATGTCCAATGAATAACATGATGGGTACAGAATATATATGTTTCTTGTATGTCTAGTAGACAGTTAAAATATAGAATTAGCACTCAGGAGAGATGAAGATTGGATGTATGGCTATGAATATACAAACACACTGGTACATAAACACACACACACACACACACACACACACGCAATTAAAACAAGATCTGAAGGGGGTAAGTAAGAAGCAAGAGCCAAAGTCAGGCTGCAAAAGTTTAGCATAAAAATAAGTACCAAAGTATCTCACTGGGAAAAGAGGTCTTTCAATTTGCTACAGTTGGTATTCTGATATTATTATGTTCAGTTGGCCCCACATTCCAGATGTCTAAATTCACCTAAGCTAGAATATCCTGGTCTTAGTTCCTTCATCTGTAAAATTAGGGAGTCAGTCTAGGTGATTGCTGAGGTCCCTTCCCTTTCTAAATTTATGAAACTCTGATAGGTTTTCTCATTAACTAACTAGTGAAAAATTACCAGGTTGAAATTAAGGGAAACAATGTACTCAGAAGAAAAAACTTCACCTATCCATAATTTTCTGGGTAAAAATCATTCTGGATAACTAAATCTTCCATATGCACTCATTTTAATACTCAACATTTCTCTTGAAATCATCTAACCATTTTGGATCTTAGTTAAATATATAAAATTAGTAAGACAATTATACTAGGATAGAATGAGAGAGGGAAATGGAGAAAGAGTAGATCTTTTGAAACTTTTCTCAATCCTTTGAAGAGTTGATTATAACCAGTAACTTCAGTTTGAATTCTTTGGTTCAAGATGGCAGTAGGAACCCAAGAAATTACTAAATTCACTTTCTCCTTTCTCTGCTGGAGTTCAGCTCTTTCTTCCTTCTCTTTGCCCTGTGTCCCTGTGAATTGTCTCTTCACCTCTGTTCCTCAAGTCCCAGGTACAGCTGAGAACACTGACTCATTGCTGATGTTGCTCTGTTTGTGCATTCTCAATCTTCTTGAATAATCCACACTGGATGTCTTTTCCAAAACTTCATTCTTGAAGAGTCAAGTTCAGATGAAAGATTTTCATAATGTAAATCACTTTCAAGGCTGAGAAGGGATGCTTATTCTTCTGAACAACAGATCCCAGAACACCAGTAAGTTTTCAAACCCCTATTGTAATAGAACACAAGGAATAAGTTTTAGTTAATAACTTAGAGCCAGCTGGATAAAGAACAATTGTTGTATATTACTTCATTATTGTGATGCTCCCAGAGTTTACTGAAGATTTTTTTTGGCTGTATGACCTATATAGCAAAATATAGACCCTAAGAAGGATCTCAAACTACTATGCTTTTTGAGTTTTTGCATTTCTTTTTACAGTCTCAATGTTTTTCTTCATTACTTCCTTTCTTCACATGTCTAATGTGATGCTGGTATTCCATTTATGGTTTTTAAAAATTCTAACTGAATTTATTAGAATTCTATTACAAATAAGCCCACATAGGCTTTGAATTAAGAAAATCTTTTATGTTATAGGTATAATGTGTACGTGGTTTGATACATGATACATCTTAACTACTCAGTAGCCTTTGAGGGTTAATTCCAGGTTTTCAACCATGTCACAGATAGGGAAAGCCAGATAATAACTCTAGATGGTGAGGTGTGGTGGTATAAAGTATTAGGGATTACAGCTTTGGCTATAGGAATAAACTACAAATCAAGAGAAAGATTGAGTTTCTGGTATTCTACTAAAATATTGTTGGAAAATATATTTTAGACCTTATTTTAGGAGTTCATAGTATTATGATTAATAGTTGCTATTTCAAATATAATAATGTTATAAAAGCATTATAATTTCCTTTATATTTTTTATTTTAAAATATGTGTTCTGTCTTAAAGATGACAAGTATATCAAGCAGTCAATTTTCTCTCTAGCAAAATGCCGTATGTCAATAGAAAAATAGTATTAACAGAAAATTTACTTGACAGCAAATCTTGTTAGACTAGATTCTCATTAAACTTGAATGCCTGAGGTTGTATTACCCAGGTGTCAAAACATCAAATACTCTCTTTTTCTCTTTTATCTATCTCTACCTTCTTGCTCCCACACTCCTACGAAAATAATGATGATTTTTTAAAAAGTCTATATCCTCTTTCTTGATCTCCTGCATAATTTGTATTGCAAGAAAATTCCCCTGCTATCCTGTTTGCAAGAACAGTGGCCTAAAACTTTCATTTAAACACAAGTGTACTATATTTTCATTTATTGGGAGTAGAAAAGGGTATTATGGCCACATAGTATTTGAGACTAATAAGAAATGAAACATAAAATACACATATATGGATGACATTATGCTGTTACTGATTTTCACAGAAACCTTGTGGGGTAGGTCAGGGACACATCTTTTATTCTGCCTACAAATACAGGAAAAAAAAACAAAAATAAGGAAATCTTTTTGATAAGATTCTATTCCAAAGTTTTAACCAACATTCTTCACTGATACTTTGTTTATAGTTCTCTTTCTGTGCTTTACCCTTCCTTGGTTTGGATATTAGAGCTATATCTGTGTAGCGTCGATAATAAGTTTTCTTTAAAAGTTTGATAGAATTTTCCTGTGAATCCATCAGGATCAAGAAATTCCCCTCCCCCATTCTTTGATAATTCCTTAAGAGCTAATTCTAGTCCTTTTTTTCTGAAATCATATTACTTCAGGTCTTTATTTAATGTTCTACATTTTGAGCATTTTATATTTTGAAGATATTCCTTTTTACTTTTATATTTTCAGCTTTATAAGCATATAACATGCATATTAGAGTCTGAGAATTCTTTTTCTTCCAATTTTGTTGTAATTTATTATTTTGTTGATCTGATTTTTCTGATCTTTTCTTTTTAATCAAGTTAGCTAAAGATTTATCAATTTTATTAGTCTTTTAAAAGAACTAGATTTTAGTGTTAGACATCATTTCTATCCTTTAGATTTGTTTATTTGCTGGTTTTCTAATTTTTTGCATGCATAATAATATCCTTTTCTATTTTAGGGGAAGAAAATCAATCAGATTATATAGTTTATCTATTTTCCTTATTTTAAATGTGTTAGCATAAATGTTGGTGTGAAAAAAGTTGTCCATCAGAAGCCAAATCAATAACACTGAAATTCCCAGTGATTGTGGGGATAATTTTCCTAAATATTGAACCAGGGATTTCCTCGAGAAGAAGTAAAATTGAGACAAATTGAGGGAATATGGCATGTGTATAGGCACATGAAATATGAATACTGTTTATTCAGAACTTCCATTAGAGAATGTATTTAGGTTTTAAATAAATTTTCATTTTATCTGCTGTTATTACAGTAGCTAAAATGACAACTTGTTGAAAGCCTATGTCCCATAATCCAATGGAAGTGCTGAGTCAACGAATTCAGAGAGACACAGAAACAAAGAGACTGAACTTTTATTATTACAGCTGTGGGTTTCACTTTTTACTTTCTAGATATAAAGGGAGCAAGTTGCCTTAAAGGGGGGAAAAACTTATCTGAACTTCAAGGAAAAGAAACAACCACAATAAAGTAATATAGGTAACATTTAGGTTGTTTTCAAGTATCCCAGATAGTCATTTTTCTGCTTAGTTTGAAAGGAAAGATGTTTAATACATCTTCTCCCTCAATGAGAAATAATTTCCTTGAGTGAATTCTTCAGTTCAAAAGATATGTTTGTCTTCCAGTATCCCAATCAAAATTTCAGGTAGCTCAATTGAGGAGCATTTATTAAGTACCCACTATGTACTAGACTCTGTTCTGGCAGTGGAGATATATAAAGGCAAAATAATGCCATCCTCTCAAAGCACTTATATTCTCACAGGCAAGACTATGTGGGTGTTTGTATATATATATGCATATATACATGTATGCATATATATATGGTTACATAAGTATAACTGTGTGTATACACATAGTTATTACTTCCTCATCACAATTTTCCCCATTGTGGTTTTTATATATCACAGGTTGCTATAAAAAAAAATTTAAATGACAATTTAGGGGGAATTTTGCAAAAGCCACAAATAACACAGGAAGGCTAGTAGAAGATACAGAAAAAATGTTTTGTTTTGTTTTTTAACATTGACCAACATATAGCCTATGGTCAATACTTAATTCAAATTTTTCAATAAGGTACCAATAAAAGAAAAGGGAAAAGTTCAGACTTTTTCTGTTGTACAATGGGAGAACATACACAAATATACAAAGCAGATACAAGGTAAGTTTAGAGGGGAAGACATTGACAAGAGAAACGAGGAAAAGCCTCATACTAAAGTGGTACTTTAACATTTAAGGATATAAGGTTGGGGTGGGGGAATGTTTTTTAGCAATATACTGGTCTGGATCATAAAAGTACCGGAAAGAAATGAAACCACAGAATAACCAGAGAAGAAAAAATGTCAGAGTTAATTGATATTTTAGAACAGATGACAAGAACCCTTTCACAAGAACTAAACACCTTAAAAATTAGAATGGGCCAAACAGAAAACAACAATTTGAGGAAAACACAAGAACCATCCAAATAAAATAGAATGATTTAAAAAAAGAGGAAAAAATAGAAGAAATATTAAAAAGCAAAAATCTGGACCAGAAAGCAGGTCAAGTAGAAATAATACAAGAACTATAGGACAATCTGAAAATTATGACCAAAAAAAAAAATCCTGAAAATTTCAATAAATCAGAAGTTAAAACTGCTTAAATCTGCCTGACAATCAGAGAGAAAAGTGAAAATAGAAAATCATCTCCTGAAAGAAACCCCAAAATGAAAACTCATAGCTATAATACAGAGCTTCCGGGTCAAAGAAAAGGCACTAAAGAAAATGTTCAAGTACCTAAAGTCACAAGAAGGATCACTGAAGACTTGGTGTAATTGCTGGTATAAAAGAGAGACAATATTGGGATAGCATATTCCACAAGGTCAAAGATAAAGGCCTCTAACAAAAAACCAACCTGTGCAGTAAACCTAAGATGAACTCTAACAAGGCGCAAAATATCCTGAGATCCCAGCTAACACCATCCACACATGAGAAAAGTCGTGTTGAATTCCAAACATTTAATTTACAATTGTGTTTTTGTAACTCAAATTGTAGATTATCTGGTACAGCAATTGCCAGTGAGTTTACCTATATGACACAGGCTCTTAATGTGGATTCTATGAACTTTCTTAATATTTTGATATGTATTTCAATGCAATTATTCTTCATTATAATCCTATGTATTTTAAAAATTCAAAATGTGTACAATTTTTTTCATTTTCAATATTTCATTTCCCCCAAATTATATGCAAAACCAATTTCTAAGATTCATTGTGGGTTTTTTTAAAGTGTTGGGTTTCAAATTATGTCCCTGCTTCCTTTTCCCCCTCTATGAGATGGCAAGCAATCTGATGTAAGTTATGCATGTATAATCATGTAAAACATTTCCATATTAGTCATTTTGTGTAAGAAAATGTAAAGAAAAACAAAGGAAGGATAAAGGAAGGGGGAAGGAAAGAGGAAGAGAGAGAAAAATAGTATGTTTTAGTCTGTATTCAGATGCCCTCAGCTCTTTTTCTTGAGTCAGATAGAATTTTTTTATCATGAGTCCTTTGAGATTATTTTGGATCAATGTATTGTTGAGAACAACTAAGTCATTCATACATGTTCATCATACAATATTGTTGTTACTGTGTACAATGTTCTCCTACTTTTGCTTACTGCACTCTGTATCAGTTCATGTAAGTCTTTCCAGGTTTTTGTGAAATCACTATGCTTGACATTGCTCATAGCATGATAATATTCCATTACAATGATATCCTATGCACTTTATTTTATGAATTAAAATTATTTTCTTAAAAAGGAATCCTACGGCTTCACCAGACCACTGAGGAACAGGCACAAAAAGGATCGGCAACTCCTAATATAGGTGAATTTCCAATAGCTTGAAAAAAAAAAAAGCTTGATTTTTAGTTATGTGATAACTATTAAAAGCAATGTGCTTCATTCCTGAATAAAAAAGTAGGAAAATTACAGGCAATATCCTTTGTCCACCAGCACTTCCAGTGTCATTTTATTCTCTTAAATCAGAGGGACTGAAGAAAGCACTGTGGTTTGGGGGTAGGTGTTTTGGCTGCCCTTCAAAAGTCTTTTAAGAGGCTATGTCCATCAACCACACACTCCAAACATGCTACTATAGAAATACTCAGACATGTTCCCTGAAGAATAGAGTTCAGCCATTCATTAGGCAGCTGGTGCACCACAGGGGAGCCCCGGGCAGGGAAGACATCAAAACACAATTTTTTCTTGCTCCTTGCAGCTGGAGAAACTGAGTCAATGTTAATTGGTCTATTTAAAATCGCAGAGGGGAGTCTGCAATTTCCAGAAAATGGTCTTCACTTATGGTATCATTACCAGTCTACTCAATAAAGCCAACTCATTTTTTGAAATGCTAAATAGTTTAGGTTAGAACTGGTCACATGCTTATCGTCTTCATAAAGATGCTGATCATTATTGTTTGCCCTTTATTCTCCAAGAAATATATATTCTGGGAATGTTTTGCTATCAGGATTCAAGATAAAGAATAAGAAATAAAAGAATAAAAAAAAAGGAAAATGAAGAACCATTCAAAATCTTTCAGCAAGTTTACTTTTAATATTACAATGAGTTTTTTCAGGGTAACAAAGAAAAATACTGATTCATTGAATAGTTCTTATCATGATAACTAAATTATCTTCCAAATCTCCCCCTTCCCCTATATTATGTTTATTTGAATTGGGGGAGGTATTAAAAGAATATCCATAGATTAAGTTATCGTTTTTGATTCACAAAAAAAAAGTGTTCTAACAAAAAGAAAAAAAATCTTTCTCTATTTTATTTTTATTTTTTTCAGAATAGGTTTCTTTGCCTCATTCAGACTGGAAGCACAACAGCCACTCAAAGACTTGATCTAATTCTGAACACCAAAGAAGCTTTGACCCATTCTAATTATAATCTGGGCTACTTCACTCTTCCCTAATCAGTCTGATAATCCTTTCCTTCCAGAGGCTCATTCACATAGCCCTAATGTAGCTCAGAACACCCAGAATTCTCAAATTAAGGGATCCACTTGTCTTTACCTTTTCTATAAGAGGGACCAGCTCAGTCTCCTTAGTAAATGTCTATGCCATTCAAAAATACCAGCATTAAAATTTTCTCTTTTGGGTAGCGCTGTAGCATAGAAGGCTAGGCTTGGAATCGGGAAGACTCATCTTACCTGAGTTCAAATCTGGTCTCAGACACTTCCTAGCTGTGTGACCCTGACAACTCAACTCTGTTCTGAAATGAGCTCATGAAGAGTTGGATATGTCTGAAACAACAACAAATTTTCTTTGAAATAGTCGTCTCAACTCTGAGATACCACTATACACCTGTCAGAGTGGCTAGAATGACAGGGAAAGATAACGCAGAATATTGGAGGGGATGTGAGAAACCTGGGACTACATTGTTGATGGAATTGTGAATGCATCCAGCCATTCTGGAGAGCAATTTGGAACTATGCCCAAAAAGTTATCAAACTGTGCATACCCTTTGATCCAGCAGTGTTACTACTGGGCTTATATCCCAAAGAGATCTTAAAGAAGGGAAAAAGACCTGTATGTACAAGAATGTTTATGGCAGCCCTCTTTGTAGTGGCCAGAAACTGGAAACTGAGTGGATGCCCATCAATTGGAGAATGGCTGAATAAATTGTGGTATACAAATATTATGGAATATTATTGTTTGGTAAGAAATGACCAGCGGATGAATACAGAGAGGCTTGGAGAGACTTACACGAACTGATGCTGAGTGAAATGAGCAGGACCAGGAGATCATTATATACTTCAACAACAATACTATATGATGATCATTTCTGATGGACGTGGCCATCTTCAGCAATGAGATGAATCAAATAAGTTCCAATAGAGCCGTAATGAATTGAATCAGCTACACCCAGCGAAAGAACTCTGGGAGATGACTATGAACCACTACATAGAATTCCCAATCCCTCTATTTTTGTCTGCCTGCATTTTTGATTTCCTTCGCAGATTAATTGTACACTATTTCATAGTCCGATTCTTCTTGTGCAGCAAAATAACTGGTTGGACATGTATACATCTATTGTATTTAATTTATACTTTAACATATTTAACATGTATTGGTCAACCTGCCATTTGGGGGAGGGGGTGGGGAGAAGGAGGGGAAAAATTGGAATAAAAGGTTTGGCAATTGTCAATGCTGTAAAATTCCCATGCATATAACTTGTAAATATATATATATATATAAAAGAAATAGTCAAGTCTCCTTGCCAATAGATAATATTTGAAAAATGAAGAGATCTAAATAACAATAGCTAGCATTTATAATAACATTTCAAAGTTTGCAAAAACCTTTATGAATATCTCATTTGATCTTCACAATAACCCTGGTGGATAGGTATTATTATTATTATTATTATGTTCATTTTATAGATGGAAAAAGGGAAGCAAATAGAGATTAAGTGACTTGCCCAGAATTACACAGCTAATGTCTGAACTTGGTTTTGAATTCAGCACTCTAACCACTGTACCACTTCACTATCTCTGAATACCAAAAACTCACCTAGCAAGTCAGAAGCAAGCTTTAAGTATAGATTAGAATTATAATTCTTGACAATTCTTGATGTAGCTTCTCTTCCGAAGGTATAGTAACAATGTTTCCACATATCACTTGAAAGCTTGTGACACATTTTACTTATGTAATGATGATTTCCTTTGGCTAGTCTAACAACATATGAATCTAAAACATATTCTCCAGATCAGGAAACAAACTCAAAGATGCCAAATAAAGAATCCAATGTCCCATAGCTAGTAAATTGCCAAAAGGTGATTCTGTTCCTGGATTTCTTATTTCATCTCTCTTCAACACACTACAGACACTTTACAAGCTAAGACAGGTACATGCAAATCTAAATAGGGGTTACCCAAAGAGTGAAGTCATTTACAAAGGTAGAAAAGCCCTAGACCCTAAACTTTGGAAGAGGGGTGTTTCTGTAACTCCAAATCCTAAAGTGATTGAGTCCATTAGAGCTGAGCACTTCTTACTCCTCAACCCTGATCAAAAACTCCTAAGTGATACAAGAGAATTCATAACTGCTAAATTTGTTCTTTCTCAACCAAGAGCCTACCCCAGTGCTCAATGCATAGGAAACCCTATTTAAATGTTTATTCATTTGTACTGAATTAAAGATTTTGAGAGAGGTTTTTTCCTCCTTCTATTGGGGAAGGAAGGAATAAAGGGGAATTTGATGACCTCAATTCCCTCAGGGAACTAGCTTTCCCATTAAAGTTTGAGCCTCCCCAAAGGATCAGTATTAATTTTTTTAGAACCACTTCTTCCAGTCTAATCCACCCCATGCTCCCTGGTTTACTGAGTTTGAAAAAACAAAATGAGATGCAAAGTTGTGGGGATGGAACTTTGGCCAGTGAAGGTAAGGGGGTGTGTAAGTAGGTAATAGGGTTTGGGGGGGGGGATTTTAGTGATAGCTCCTATCTCTAAATCATTTCCTTATTATTTATGAATGGAATTTTCCTACATGGGAAAAGGCTTCTGCTGTTTCCCCTTTGACTGAAGTGAAGAATATTTTAGGAAGGATTACATGCATATTTTTATAATTATGATAACATTAAGTTTTTCTTGGACTACAAATTAGTCTTTTCCTTTTAACATCTCCTTTCTTCCATTTCAGAGACAAAGAGTCTACAAGCATTCTGAAATAAAAGCAAATTTTAAATTGATAAATTTTAAAGGTTAGGAATAGAATAAAAATAAGCAGTGACCAAAACAAGGAAAAAATATGAAGTAATTAAATAGACCAGGTTTTTTCCCAGTCTCTTTTATTCTTTGTTTAGGAATTCATCCAGTGAATTTGGTAAAAATCCTCAGAACTTACTTCTTTCTCATTTAAGCACTCTGATCAAGATAATGATCCAAGGCAATTCCAAGACCTGTGATGAAAAAATGCTATCTACCTCCAGAGAGAGAACTGATGAATTCTGAATGCAAATTGGAGCATACTTTTTAAGCTTTATTTTTCTTGTTTTTTTATCTGTATTTTCTTTTACAACATGACTAATATTGAAATATCTTGCATGACTGCACATGTATGACTTATATGAAATTGCTTGCCTTCTCAGGGAGAAGGGAGGGAAGGGAAACGAATTTGAAGCTCAATTTTTTTTCAAAAATGTTAAAATTTGCATTTACATGTCATTAAAAAATAAAAACACAAATTTAAAATGAATGTGGACATTCTTTTCCACAGAATTGGGAAATATTTAATGAAATAAATAAAAATATATTTTAAAAATGAAAAGAACTTTCTTTTTTCTCCTTTTCTTACTTTACTGGATAGCAAGCTTCTTAAAAGGAGGGACTGTCATTGTTTATCTTTATTTCTATCTGCCCCCCCCCACACCCATCCATCAAGGTGCATAATTTTCTTTGTTATTAGCCTATTAGCAGACAGAAGGGCACAGAGTAGGTTGTACATTTTCATTAGTTAAAGTACTTCATTGTTAAGAGGGAAAATTCTATTAGGAATTTGGAGGGGGAGTAACTTTGCAGTGATAAATATTTTTTTAATCCCTAAAAAATTGAAAAAGATAGGTATTAATAATTAACTGAATTCTTTTTTCTTCCTTTAACAGATTATTAAACAATTTAGTGATTTATTCTGTGAAACATTTCCCTTAGAAAAGAATTTTTTGAAGAATCTTTCAGATCATCCAATTTCCTTATTTTATAGATAAGAAAACTGAGACCCAAAAAAGCTAAGGAACTTGCATAGATTATATATGTAGTAAGCAGAGCCAGAAACTAAACATAGCTGCTTAAACTCCAAATCCAGTGCTTTTGCCACTATAGAGTGCCTTAGAAGTTTTTTTTTTTTTTTTTCATTTGTTTCAGTCCTGTATTACTCTTTGTGACCCCATTTGGGGGTTACTTCACACTAATTTCTGATCATCTAATTCAATCAAAGTGTTCTTATCTACTTTTTTTTTTATTTATTTTTTATTTTTTTAATAGCCTTTTATTTACAGGATATATACATGGGTAACTTTACAGGATTAACAATTGCCAAACCTCTTGTTCCAGTTTTTCACCTCTTATCCACCCCGCCCCCTCCCCTAAATGGCAGGATGACCAGTAGATGTTAAATATATTAAAATATAACTTAGATACACAATAAGTATACATGACCAAAACATTATTTTGCTGTACAAAAAGAATCAGACTCTGAATTATTGTACAATTAGCTTGTGAAGGAAATCAAAAATGCATGTGTGCATAAATATAGGGATTGGGAATTCAATGTAATGGTTTTTAGTCATCTCCCAGAGTTCTTTTTCTGGGTATAGCTAGTTCAGTTCATTACTGCTCCATTAGAAATGATTTGGTTGATCTCGTTGCTGAGGATGGCCTGATCCATCAGAACTGGTCATCATCTAGTATTGTTGTTGAAGTATATAATGATCTCCTGGTCCTGCTCATTTCACTCAGCATCAGTTCGTGTAAGTCTCTCCAGGCCTTTCTGAAATCATCCTGTTGGTCATTTCCTACAGAACAGTAATATTCCATAATTTTCATATACCACAATTTATTCAGCCATTCTCCAACTGATGGACATCCATTCAGTTTCCAGTTTCTAGCCACTACAAAAAGGGCTGCCACAAACATTCGTGCACATATAGGTCCCTTTCCCTTCTTTATAATCTCTTTGGGATATAATCCCAGTAGTAACACTGCTGGATCAAAGGGTATGGAGTGCCTTAAAAGTTGATGCCTTTGCTTAATTTTTATCACATTCCTCTCTAAATATTTCCCAATGGCAAATATTTATTTTTTAAAACAGCATTTAAAATTATTTTAAAAGTATACTATTATTTTAAAATATTATTGAAATATTGCTTTAAAATACTATTAAGATAATTATTTTTCTTTCTTTTTTATTAAATCTTTTTATTTTTAAAATATATTCATGGATAATTTTTCAACATTAACAATTGCAAAACCTTATGTTCCAAATTTCTCCTCACTTTCCCTCACCCCTTCACCTAGCTGGCAAATAATCCAGTTTGTTAAACATGTTAAAAATATATATGTTAAATACAATATATGTATACATATTTATACAATTATCTTGTTGCACAAGAAAAATCAGCTCAAAAAGGGGGGGAAATGAGAAAGAGAACAAAATGCAAGTAAACAATAACAGAAGGAGTGAAAATGCAATGTTTTGATCCATTTCCCACAATCCTCTCTCTGGGTGTAGATGGCTCTCTTCATTACAAAATCATTGGAACTAGCCTCAATCACAAGATAATTATTTTTAGAATATTAAGATATTATTTTTAAATGGCATTACTAAAATATTATTTCTAAAAATAGTATTTCATTTATCCCAATTGTAAAAAAAATTGTAAGATCCTTCCCTTTTAACAAAGTATGTTTTTATATTCAGCTATACAACAACTATATTTGACAGGATAAGCAGTATTCTACATCTCTACTAAAGGGAGAGCTCTATATTCATTCTCTTCTTCTTCCCTGGGGCCAGATTTAGTCATTATAGTTACACAGCATTCAAATTTTGTTTTATCCTTCCTGTTTATTACAGTCATTCTTGTTATTATAGTCATTGTGTACATTGTTTTCTAACTCAATTTATTCTGTATGAGTTCTATTCTATTAATTCATACATCTTTCCATGTTTCTCTGAATTCTTTATATTCATTATTTCTTATGGTTCCATTACATTAAAGATGTGTATACTGGAAAGAGAAAGAAAGAAAGAGAAGGAAGGAGGGAGGGAGGAAGAAAGAAAGAGAGGAAAAAAAGAGAGAGATTTCTAGAAGGCTGATTATGAACATGACCTTTTGAAAAATGCTATGTTTGTCTTCATGAGACAGGAGCTAAAAAGTCAGCCTTGGAGATGCACTTTTTTGGGTTTTCGTCTGCCTCTGGCATATAACCATAACCATGGTTTTAGGACTTCAGGTAACTTCCTGTTCTGCTAAAAAAGTAACAGGAGAGGTTCAAATCCCAAGTCCCCAGCAAAATAAAGCCATATTGTTACTGATCAAATAAAATAAGATCCAAGCCTCTATTAGAGACCAGATTAATTATGTCCTATTGGATGCTGAAATCTTTGTTCTTCCTTTGACTCTATATGAAGTCCATTAACTGTAACAATGAGAATCTTAAGAGTCTAATATGTGCAAAGTATTTGTATTCCTGTTCACAAACTGAGAATCCCTGATCTTTCTACTAACAGCTTCACTGAAATCATCCATAATCAAGTTAGTATAAAATGTTCACTTATAAATGTCATTACTGAAAGTTATTGTTCATTTTCCCTTGTGGAAAATCCCATAAAGATTTTTTCCATAAAGAACAATCTTCATCAGCCTAAAAAACCTCAGGCTGAAGCATTACTGATAACATTTTTCATTTATTGATATAAGGATTTAGATGGTATCAAGATTTGAGCATGTCAACAACTAGGCTTCCTGCAAAGAATTTTCTGCAGGCTAACATTAAAATCAAAACCTTATTAGTCACTGTTATTTCTAAAAGGGGAATTGGTGGGGGAGGAAAGCTTCTCTCTATTTCTGCCCTCTATTCCAATTTTGACAGTGCCCACTTATAATAAGTTATAATACATTGCTCAGATATTTTAAGAAATTTTCCATAATGAAAGCTTTCAATCTATTGAGCTGGACCACACAGCTGAAACTTTTGAAAAGATAAGCCTACATTTTTTTCCCCTCTAAATCCAATTGGTACTTCTTATCCATATTTCACAATTATTATCTTTTTCTTCCTTTAGCAGATCATTAAACAATTTAGTAATTTATATCTGTGAAACCTTTCCCTTAGAAAATAGATTTCTAAGAAACCTTGGGGATTATTTAGCCTAATTTCCTTATTTTACAGATAAGAAAAATACCCAGAGAGGTTAAGAAACTTACATGTAAGTAAAACTATAATCTAAACAAAGCTATCTGAATGTAGATCCAGGGTTTTTGCCTGTACAGAGTGAGTTAGAAATCAGTGTTTTTGCTTAATTTTATCACATTCATGTCTAAATATATATGACATCTTTAAAGTACCTCCTGAATCATCAAGAGAATAAAGTTTTTTACAGTTTTAATTTCTAAAGTGTTTTATTATATTCTAATTATTTGGGAAAATGTGTTGACTACATTATCTATTTAGCAATCAGAATAGTTTAACCACTAAGTACTAATTCTTTCTTTTCTTTGCCCTCCCCTGTGCTATGGAATAAATCTGATCATAAAATAACAATTTAGAGCAGAAAGAGACGTCACAGAAATTATTTAGTTCAATCTTCTCATTTTACAGAAAAGGAAGTTCATACCCACAGAGTTTGGATACCTTCAAGACCATGAGACTTTTCCATTTGATTTGCAACTGAAATTTTCCACGTGTGTTTTCTTCACCATTAGAATGTGTGGTCTTTAAGAACCAAGATATCTTACTTTTTTTTTATTTTTACTCTCACTGCTTAGTACACTGCTTTACAACTAATAAATGCTTTATTCATTCATTCAATCACTCATTCAGTAACTAGCTCCAACCCACACAGAGTCAGAGATAAGACTAACTCCTGTCAACAGACCCATACTCAACTTATACTCAACAGTCCCCAATGGTGCTCACACTGTATTCAGGGGCAGCCAGGTGACACAGTAGATAGAGAGCACTGGGTCTGGAGAAAGGAAAATCTGAATTTACATTTTATCCCAAATACTTACTAGCTGTATGACCCTTGGCAGATCATTTTGCTTCTGCCTGCCTCAGTTCCTCAACTGTAAAAAGAAGGGACAATAATAACATCTGCTTTTCAGGATTATTGTAAAGATCAAATGAGATATTAGCAAATGAGTAACATTATTAGTAATAAATAATTAATAACATTAATAATAATTGGTGACATTAGTCAAGTGGTTAGCATATAATGCCTAGAAAATATTAGGTGCTATATAACATGCTTGTTCTCTTCCTTTTCTCCTTTCCATACTTCCTCATGCCTGAATTGACTATATTACCCACATCTACAAAATATCTTTTGAAGTGAAAACATATCCTTTTGCTTGAATATTATTTGATAAATGGTAAAAAATTCAAAAAATGAAGATGATCCACAGATGGGATGGGGTGTATTAGAAAGAGTATTAGCCCTCAAGTCAGTAAATTCAAGTTCAAGTACTTATTAGTTATTAAACTTAAGATACTGTCTGGTCCTGATAAGTACAAATAATAAAAGCTATTAAGAGGATTATTTGAATTTGAATGGTTATTTCCTTTGGGCTAGAACCAATTATGATGTTTTACATAAATATAACTTTGGATAGTGCAAATTTTACTGCATGTGACCCTTTTGCAGGATTCATTATTCACACTAATCAGGACCTGACTATAATGGAACATCAGTTAACTCATCTGTAAAAGTAATGGTATGCTTTGGTAATGCATCTGTAAAGTATGGTAATGCTTACACCATATGGCCCATCACAGTTGTTATAATGGTTAGTAGACTTCAAAGTAACATGTAAATGTAAATTATTATTATGTAACAAAAGAGTAGATCACATTCCTATCAATTCTCATACTTCTATGATGGAGCCTTTAGGATATTAGCTATAAAGCTTGAAGGAAGCATAGACTAGATTGTCCAACCCCTCCTCATTTTACAGATGTGGAAACTGAACCCCAGAGGAACAAAGTGGCTTTTGGAGGCATTCCGGCATCATAAAATCCTTTGTTTTATTCTAAGCGTGTCTAATTGTGTATATGATTTGAATCAAAACATTTTATGTCATCAGTGGTAAACTAGAAAACAAGAACAGTTCAGCTTTTTAAAAGTGACATCTGTAACAAAGTAAGAATTAAGCATTGAACTGTCATTGGGAGTAGATGGTCCTCTTTTTTCCTTTACTGAGAATGATGATGTGTTAGCTTTAATTCCTGGAAGGTGGGAAAAGATATACTGTTCACGATAATAACTGTGCTTTGCCTAATTTCTTCATTCAAATCTCTGGCCCTTTTCCAATATGGCTGGACTGGCTGGCAACCACAATTCAACATGCCTGAATAAGTCTTTTCTAAATGGCCTTCTCTGTGTATATATAATGATCTCTCCCTCTTAAAGAGGGATTCTTTCTTTAGGTTGTAAATAAAGGCATCATTGATGGAAACAAAGCACAAATAAATTTCAGTAAGTTCAATTAGGATAATTCGAAGGCTTTTATACTGGAGTGTCAGAAATGTCATCTAGGGAAGCATTTGGTATTGTTGACAATGTGTGGACTTCATCATGGACTGGTCTAGGTTTCTGGAGAGTGACAAGCAATGCCTGTGTCTGCAGCTGAGTAGATAGTCTGACTATTACCTCCACAAAATGACAGCATATCTTGGGCTTCGTTTCACAAATATCAGATATCTGAACCCTTCAAGCTTTGCTCAGGACTATCCATGAGGCTCTAGGAATTCCTGCTACTCAATTGTTAACAGTTTTCTTCCACATAAAGTGGGAATCCTTCTAATGATGTACTGATAGTGTATGGGAGAAAGGGGAAAAGTGATGAAAGAAAATTATAGGAGAGAGAGAGAATGTATGAGAGAGACACAGATACAGAGATAGACAGAGACAGAGAGATAGAGACAGACAAAGGCAGAGAGACAGAGAGAGTGCTACAAAAAGAGGGGGCAGAGAGATAGAAACAGAGAGAGAGAGAGAGAAAGGGAGGGAGAGAGAGAAACAGAGACAGAAACACACAGAGAGATACAGAGAAATACACAGAGAGAAAAATACACAAAGAAAAGTACAGAGAGCAGGGAAGCAAAGAGATAGAAACAAAGAGAGAGATAAAGAGGGAGGGAGGGAAAGAGAGAGGGAGAAAGACATACAGAGGGGAAAGACTGAGAGACAGATACACAAAGAGAGACAGGAGGAGATAAAGAGACAGAGACAGAGACCCAGAGAGAAAAATTTGGAACTGGAAGCAACTCTGGAGGTTGAGTACAACATCATTACTTTACATATAAAGGATTCAAGGATCTGAGCATTTAAGTAATTTGCTCAAGGTCACATAGGGAATAAATAGTGCATCAGGATCTGAATCCAAATTATCTGCCTTCAAATTCCACATTCTTTCCACTACCCTAAGGATGACTGTGTTCTTGGAACTCCTGAACTGATACAGCTTTTATTATAATGATGATGATATTGATGATGATGTTGATAATGACAATGATTATGATGCTGCTGCTAGTTTGAATAAGACAATGAAAAAAATGTGTGCACGATTAATGTAATAAAAGACAAAATGATTACAATAAGAGAGATGGAAGAAATTCTAGCCTCTCTGCAAAAATGGAAAGTGGTGAGACTAGATAACATCTCTAATTATTGGCTAGAACACTTCACAGTGGCACATGAATTACTAATAAAGCTTTCAGACACAAGCCTAATCCCATCTTTCTTCACAGAAGGCATAACATATCATTACTAATGGATAGGCACTTCAGTAACCCCATCTTATGATGTTTTTATGTCCAGTCCTTGATACAAAGCATTTCTAGACTATATCACTTGGGGGCGGGGGAGAAATTTGCAACAATTTTCAAGAAAATAATACATTGAGAGAAGAACAAAAATGACATGGCCTAAAGAACTACTTATTTTCAATTTTATAATATTAGACAAGCTTCCTGAAAACACTATAATATCCTGGAGAGTTTATGACTCAGTTTCAAATTTCTGGCTTGTTCACTTGATGTAAATAAATAAAATGGACCCAGATTTAATGATAATACTAGAGTATCTGATATCCACATGGAAAAAATATTAAAAATCTGCTACCAATCCTGGAGGCAGCTGATGTCTCAGTGGATAGAATGCTAGGTCTACGGTTAGACATGAATTCAAAATTTCCTAGCTGTGTGACTAGTTCTGAGTACCTAACAAAATAGATCCATTAGCTAATGGAAATGGCAAACTACTCCATTCTCTTTAACAAGAAAACCCTAAATGGGGTCACAAAGTGTTGGACATGACTGTGAAAAAGGACTGAACAACAACAAACAACCCAATAAGAACAATTCATATGAAATGTGACATTTTTTCAAGAAAAATTTAAGGATATGATGGCTCTATCAAATCTTAAATCCATTTTCATATTTCCTCATTAGAATTAACTATGATTCCAAATTTAAAAAGCAGTCAAATCAAAGGATTTTATTATGTATTTTATGTGTAGAAATGATATCAAGCCTTATGTAACCACTGAAAAAATAAATGTAACAACTTGTGCATCTCATGAAAGAATTTTTTTCCATCAATATTCATATATCATTTGGATTCTGCAAGTATAAATTTCCTGACCCATGTCTACGATAAAGTCTTAAGGCTTTGAGCCTGAATTCAGAGATCACAAAGAACTAAAGGATAAAGGCGTAAAGAAATCCAAAAAAAGGTTATGGCTGAACACATTAAGAGACTTGTTGGCATCCTGAAGTCAAAAATTGAATCTGAAGGACCCCTCAGAAGCAATCAATACCTATATCATACCAGTTTTAATGTATGTCTTCAGATCTATATAGTAAGCCAAAACAGATTTGGAAAATGTTCTAATAAAAACTCACACAATATTAATTTTAAAAGATGGGTTATATCAGCAGCAAGTCAACAATCATTTATTATAATACACTCTGTGCAAGAAATTCTGCTTACTGCTGGAAAACAGATATAAGAAAAAAAGAAGTTTGCATTCAAAAAGGGGGAAATAACACATAAATCAGACTTAAGAAACAGGTGGAGGGGAAGATATTCCTACATATGACAGTCTGGAGGGATCATAAACATAGCCAGTGAGGCTGATTTGGCCCTTCCTCAAAAATAGAAGTTCTATAAGGAAGTTATTAAACAAAAAACAAATAAACAAAAAAAGATTAGCACTTACATATGAAAAGGGAAAAAGACATTAAAAGCACCCTTGATGGAATTCATGGAGTATGTTATGAGAAAGTGAAAGGCCTCTGGAAATATATTTGAAATAAGTAAATAACCCCTTTTTCAAGCAACCATAAATACCAATATAATGTACAGGTGATTTGGTTTGCTGAATAAAACCAAAGGTGACATCTCCAATCAGTGGAATGACTAAGATCCAAAAGTGCAGTCAAAAAACCATCTACCAATAATGTGTATATAAAATCAAGCAAAGATATGTTAACAAATAATCTCTAAATAAATGGCTAAGTCATGTAGATTTATTTAATTATTTGTGGAAACAAGAGTTTTTAATGGCAACTCAGGATGAGGTTGTTGAATTTACAAAAGATTTATACTTTAGGAATCTGGAATTCATGATCAATGTATATTATGTAAATTATATTAGTAAATTATGATATAATTATGTAAATTATGTAGATTAGTAAATGATGATGACTATGTAATTTTTTGCCACAGGATTAAAAGTTTGGCACTTATTGAATATTTAATAAGACATGACTTGGTGGCTATACTTAGCCATCAGAAGCTTTCTGTCTCTTTGGGTCTGACAATTACCCATACTATAAATACAGAACTCCAAATACCCTGGAGAATTCAACCAATAAACTATACTGACATCAAATCATTACCACAGACCAAACTGTTACCACAATCACACATATATAACATTGATTCTTTTTTTTTAAGAACATTTTTAATATGTATCTCCATAAGAGACTTACATGAACTGATGCTAAGCGAAGTGAGTAGAACCAAAAGAACATAGTACACAGCAACAACAAGATTATATGATGATCAATTGTGATAGACTTGGCCCTTTTCAACAACGAGGCAATTCAGACCAGTTCCAATAAACTTGTAATGGAGAAAGCCATGTGCATTTAGAGAGAGGACTATGGGGACTGAATGTGGATCAAAAAAATACTAAGTATTTTCACCTTTTTTGTTATTGTTGTTTGCTTGCTTGTTTTTCTCTCTCTTTTTTTTTGTTTTTGATCTGATTTTTCTTGTTCAGCATGATAAATGTGGAAAGAACTGCATGTTAACCTATATTGTGTAGGGAAGAAAGGAGAGAGAAAAATATGGAACAGAAGGCTTTGCAAGGGTGAATGTTGAAACCTACATTTGCATGTATTTTGAAAAATAAAAAGCTATTATAAAAATACAATCTTCAAGTCATAGAGAATGAAAAACTTTCAAATACAGAGGCCTGGACAAACTCAAAATCACTTGGGAACAAAGTGATGTGCATATCATTGCTAATATTCTGTCTGCTATTAAAGTGGTACTGATTGCTTGAGTGAACCCCCTAAATCCTTTATTCAGTGATAAAACAGTTATTTTATCCACCTCAGAAAGATCCAGGAGTATAAGACATTACTAAATGGATCTATGCACATTTTTACCTGGACTTCATAAAAAAGATAAAAATAATATAGCAACAGCCATAATTCAGTCCTCAAAGCCAAACAAATGTTTCCATGTAATTGAAAGGAAAGTTCAGCAATGATGACCAGAATGATGTACTGTGAGAACTCTGTCCTAAAAATGCCAAAAAAAAAATTGTGATAATCTGTCAAGAACCCTGAAATGTTGGTCAGTTTGGCTCTGGTAAAATCACTAATTGAGCCAGTACAATGGAACTGTTCCTGTGAATTAGAGAAATGCATAGGGTTGCAATCTGGTCCTAGTCCATTTTTTGGTCAGTTTTTGCCCATGTAGGTCCTTTCCCCTCTTTTATGATCTCTTTGGGATACATATCCAGTAAAGACACTGTTAAATTAAAGTGAATGAACAGTTTGATAGCCTTTGGGGCATAGTTCCAAATTGTTCTCAAAAATGGTTGGATCATTTCACAACTCCCCCAACTATGCATCAGTGTCCCAGTTTTCCCATATCCCCTCCAATATTTATCATTCTCTTCTCCTGTCATCTTAGCCAATCAGAAAGGTGTGAAGTAGTACTTCAGAGTTGTCTTAATTTGCATTTCTCTAAACAATACTGACTTAGAGTATTTTTTTCATATGACTAGAAATGGCTTTAGTTTCTTCATCTGAAAATTGTCTATTCATATCCTTTGACTATTTGACAATTGGGAAATAAATTGTATTCTTATAAATTGGAGTCAATTCTCACTATATAGTTAGAAATGAGGCCTTTATCAAAAACATTGGCCATAAAAATTATTTTCCAGCTTTCTGTTTCCCCAGAATGATTTCCTTGAGAGAGATGATTGAAGCTAAGGGTTCTTAGCTAAATACAAAACTCGAAAGTGTCAGAGCCTGATAAGATCCATAATTATTGGTTTGCATACTTTACAGTGGCTCATGGATGGCTAGTAAAGCATTTTACTTTCAACTTGATTCCATCTTTCTTAATAGAAGGCATCATATATCTATTGCCAAAGTAGGAAAATATCAATAAACCTTCCAAATACAGGTCAATTGTGGGTCTACATTCTTTATTCAAAGCATTCACATCTATCATTACAAAGGCTACACACACACACACACACACACACACACACGAAAAAACCACATATTACCCAATGAAAAAAAAAGGATATGCCAAAAAAGTCCCAGAGGTATAAAGAATAATTTATTATTAATTGATCAGTTATTGATCATACTATTCAAAGGTCCCACATTTAAATTGCTTTTGTTGATTTTTTTAAACTTTTGCTTCATTTCTTCTAGAAATATGAATAGATCATGTGGTAAAACTGTGTTTTTTTGAAGTTTTGATTCTAAATATTTTAGTTTAATTTAGCTTCAATTCATGAAACAAAAAAACATTTCTGTAACACAGTACAATAAAAAATGATTACACATGAGACTATAAATCTACCAGGTACAAATTACTATTCCCGCCAAATACACAATGTTGTTATTATGTAAATTTCTTTTTTTCTTCCCTCTCCCACTTCCCTGAAATGGCTATCATTAGACACAAATGGGAGGGTGTATTGTATATTTGTGTGCATACATACATATATGTGTATGTATACATACATCTGTAAAAGTATTCTATACCTACTTCTATTTATCAGTTTTTTCTGTGAATATAAGTAGGATATTTCTTCATATTTCCATTCTTTTCAATTTGCGTATTTATAATAGTCAAAATGACTCAGTCACTCAAGTTATTCTTAAAAGAATAGTGATGTTACTGTATTCAATATTTTCTTGGTTCTACTTACTTTACTTACTATTAATCATTTTGTATGAGTCTTTCCATGCCTTTCTAAGATCATTGAATGCATCATTTCTTATAGCATAGTAATATTCCATCACAACTGTATACCACAACTTGTTCAGCCATTCTCCAATTGATGGAGATCCCTGAAATTTTTAGTTCTTTGACACTACAAAGAGAACTGTCATAAACATCCCATTCACATTCAAAGTTATAATTAATATTTTCACTAATAGATTTGTTAGAATTATTCTCTTTATCTGGGTTTTTGTCTTGAGCATCTCTATACTATCATAAAAAGGTCTTTTATCTTTTTTTTTTTTTGTTTACTCATCTTCCAGTTTTGCTTCTCAGATTGAAACTATGTCTATAGTGACCACGTATGATCTCGCCCTATTGCTAGAGTCAGAATAACCGTCCTATGGCCCTGTTTTGCTCCCAAAGGATGTCTTTTTAAAAATCCCTCCTTTGGTTTAGTAAGACAGCAAAGCAGCTCCTGAAGTAGTTGATGTTTATATTTCTCACTCAATGGTTAGAGGGGCAGCACTGTGAACCTATTTTTCACTAGGGCAGCTGAGTCCTAGGTCTCCTCTACGGGATTAGAGCAACAATCAATGCTAGTTCCTGAGACTAGAATCTACATCAAAGTTCCTAAACCTCTCTCTGGGGTCAGAGTGACTGATTGCTGTAGCCCTGTTCAGCTCTCTAGATATTTCTTCGAGATGCCCTGACACCATCCTTCCACACTTCCTGCCCTAGTCACTTTTTTGTAGGTTGAACTTGCGATCTTGTAATAGGAAAATGACTGGTTTCTTCTCAGATTTCTGTTCATTATTTGGTCTGGTATTTGTTGGAATAAGGTTGAGGGCAGCTAGACTGTACTGCTTTCTCTTACTCTGCCATCTTAACTGTTTTCTGCCTTTGTTGATTATCACATTAGATTCAATTTTAGAGTCACAATTTATTCATATACTTCAAATATAGAAAATGAATGTGTAATAATGTATATCTTTATATGAATATAAATTCACATGTGAATTTATGGATATGAATATGAAAAATATAAAGATACCTTTATATGAAAATGAATTGGAGGTAGGGAGAAGGCAAATAGAAAGAAAACCAGAAGAGTCCCAGTCCTTTCCTTTCATCCTCTGTTTCTGGCTCACTAATAACAATAAATAAAAATGTATGGCTTTATAGTGAAGATTCTCTCTCTGTCTCTGTCTGCCTGCCTGTCTGTCTGTCTGTCTGTCTCTCTCTCTCTGTCTCACTTCCCCTTTCCCTCTCTCTCCTTAACTCTCCATATCTCTCTGACTCTGCCTGCCTGCTTACCTTGCTGCCTGTCTGTCTGTCTGCCTCTGTGTCTCTGTGTGTTTCTTTCTCACTCCTTCTTTCTCTCCCCTTCTCTCCTTTCATTTCTCCTCATCACCTTAGGGTATCTTAGAAAGCTGTTACAGGCAGCTTTGTATACATAACTGGAGTCTTATGTACAATCAGACCCCATCGGTTTAATTAGCTGATGCAATTTACTATCCTACTGAGATGGCTTCAGGGAAAATTATGCATAATTACACGATTATGGGTAAGGAAAGTGACTTGGAGAGAGTGGAATACATGTAGACATGTAGACTTGGTTGGCCAACAAAGGCCATCAGAGAACTTGGGTTCAAATATAATTCTGTCAATTGCTAGCTATGTCACCTCAGAGAAGTTTCTTGGGATCTCTAGCTAACTAGTTTCCTGATCAATTAAGGGTTGAATGAAATAATCTCTAGACTCCCAGTTCTAACCAGGGATGTTATAAAATTAACTCAATAATACCATTAGTTCACAGTTTGAAGAGAAAGAGTTAAAGGCCATTTTAAAATTAGTCTTCAGTACCCAAAGCTACTAAGTGACAAATGTCCCCTGGAAAATACAATTTTGTAAAAAACAAAGGACTTTGAAAGACTTATGACTCCTGATCAATGCAATGACCAACACAATTTCAGAGGATTAATAATGAAATATACTACCAATCTTAAGATAGAGAGGTGATGGAATCAGTGCAGATTGAAATATATTTTCTTTTCTGTTTATTTTTGTTTTTTACATAGCTATTAGCCAGGAATTTGTTCTGCTGTGTTATACATATTTGTAATGGGTTTTATTTTTCTTGCTTTCTCAAAGGGTAGGAAAAGGGAAAGGGAAAGGAGAGAATTCAAAACTGAAAGTAAGATAAAATTGAATTTTAAAGAATACCATTTCAATAATCTTTTTTATTCTTGTTATTTTCAGAAAATTCATTATACATTTTACATTTGGTATATCAATGTCTTCAAATGTATAGCTAGATATACAATCTCCCACAAATATTGTTTTAAAATGTGATGCTAAAAAAATCATCTCTTACATAGCAAGGCATAAAATGTAATGTAGGACAAGACTTTATTTCTTATGGATAGTCTTTCCCTGAAGTGTGAGTCTGAATTTTAATGCTAGTATAATAAACAGGAATAAATAATTCTCTCTGGGTTACAAATTTCCCCTATTAAAAAGACCAGTGAAACCTTGTTAGAAAAATAAAGAAGTAGATGGGGGAAGTGAAGAAAGTATGTTTCCAACTTCTAAACCATGGCAACTCACTTTGGTATCAGAAGCAATTTCTTATATATGAAACTCCAACTGATCTAAGCACATTTTTTAGCTTGCCTACTAATGAATTTGAAAAAGAATTTATCCAATCTTTCAACAACAGTTGTTTTTTCCAAGAAAAAAGATGAAATGTCGAGAAAGTAACTTTCAGAAATGTGGTAGAGTTCAATCACAACTGTTATTAAGATTGTATTTGAAGTGAAATGAACAGAACCAGAACATTGTACACATAATAACGGCAACATTATACAATGATCAACTATGATTGACAGCCTTTTTCTGCAATAAAATGATCAAAGATAATTGCAAAAAACTTATGATGGAAAATGCTATTCACCTCCAAAGAAAGAACTGATGGAGTCTAAATGAACATCAAAGCATACTATTTTTACTTTTTTTATATTTTTTCTTCTTTTGGCCTGTTTCTTCTTTCACAATATAACTAATATGGAAATAGGTTTTTCATGATTGCACATATATAACCAATATCAAATTTTTTATTATCTTAGGGAAGGAGGTGAGGGAGGGACAGAGGGAAAAAATTTGGAACTCAAAATAATTTTTAAATGAGTGTTTAAAATTGTCTTTATGTGATACTTTAAATATGTAACATGTATGGGACTACCTGCCATCTAGGGGAGGGGATGGAGGGAAGGAGGGGAAAAGTTGAAACAGAAATTTTTGCAAGGGTCAATGTTGAAAAATTACCCATGCATATGTTTTGTATATAAAAAGCTATAATAAAAAATGTAAAAAGAAAATCCTTAAAAATTGGCTTTATGTGTAAGTGGTGGGGAAATACTATTTTAAAAATGAGACTCCATTTGTCTTGAGCTTCATTAGTGTAATCTGAGGCTTCTGTGACATTCTATTATAACTTTAAGAAACAACAGGAAGGCACAGAACAGTCCACTATGCTAGACAATAACTTAATTGAAATTATTAATTCAGAGAAATCTATGAAAAAAAAAGTTAGGTTCCCAATAAAGAGTTTTTCCTTTCTTTTTTTAAAAAAAATCATTAATTGTTTTATTTTTCTAGTTATACATGAATATTTACTTTTTAAATATACATTTCTTTATGAATCATGATAGGAGAGAAAAATCAGAACAAAAGGGAAAAATCTACGAGAGAGAAAAAAACAGAAAAAAGAAGTGAACATAGCATGTGTTGATTTATATTAAATCTCCATACTTCTCTTTCAGAATATAGATGGCGTTTTCTATCCGAAGTTTATTAAGATTGCCTTGGATCATTGAACTGCTGAGAAGAACCAAATCTTTCATAGTTGATCATCATACAATCTTGCTGTTACTATGTACAATAAATGCCTGGTTCTACTTGTTTCTCTCAGCAGCATCAGTTCATAGAAATCTTTTTTAAATCAGCTTGTTCATCCTTTTTATAGAACAACAATATTCCATTATCTTCATGTGCCATTAAGAGCTTTTCCATTCAAGCTTCAACTATTCTGAGGCTTTGCTATAATCCAATCTGAGGCTAGATTAAAATTCAGGTCTTCCTAACTACAAGTCCAGCTGTAGAATAGAATTCAATAAAAAGCACATCATCCTTGAATCCCATCTAGGGAAGCTTGTCTACAACACTGCCAAGTAGTTCAAGCATTCTGGAAAGTAATTTTGGAACTGTGTGATTAAAATACCCTACCCTGTGCTCAGAGGTTTCACTCCTGGGTATAGACCACAAGGAGAGAATGGAAAGAAAACAGGCATCTATTAAGCACCTACTATATGTCAAACACTATGCTAAGAACTTTGCAAATATTATCTTATTTTATCCTCTTAACAATCCTGAGAAGTGAGTACTATTATAAATCCAATTTTAATCCATTGCTTCAATGGTAAAATTTGATTGAGGTTGAGGTAGTCATAAGTCAAATGATTTGCCCAAGTTCACACAGATAATATGTGTCTGAGGCTAGATTTGAACCTAGTTCTTCCTGACTACAGGTCCAGCACTCCATCCACTACCTAGTTGTACCAAGAGAACTAAGGAAGTCCCCTTCCTAAAAAGAAAAGTCTCATTATGTAAACCAAAATATTTTTAGCAGCTCATTTTTAAAGTAGCAAACAATTGGAAGCCAAGTAAATGCCTTTAACTTAGAGAATGGCTAAGCCAATCATAATACAGAAATGACTATGCTACAAGAAACAATGGCTGTAATAAAAACAGAGAAACAAATGAATTGATGCAAAATGAAGCAAGCAGAACCAGAAAAAATCACTATCCACAGGAACTACAATAACATGAATGAAAAGAATAATATAAAAACAATTGAAAGTGAATGAGCGAGAGTATCTGATGATATGAGCCCCAGTGATGTCTCTAAGACTCCAGTATATTTCCCAGATTTCATTTCTATTAGACAGTCTTGTTTCCTCCACAACAAAAAGTCAATTTAAAAAAATAGAGGATGTGAAAGTAGAAAAAGACAAATTAAGAGGCTAACTGGAAATGCAAAGACTTTCCTGTATTTAAGGTCATGGAAGGAACTAGAAATTTCTGAGATGTGGAATTTGTAAATTTGTCCAAGAATTTTTGTTCTTATAAACCAGGCTTACCACTAGTATCTCCAAATTTCCAAAGAGGAAATAAATAGCCACAGTACCCTGGGAAACTTAGGTAGTATTGGGGGATCACTTTCTTGGTAGCTAAAGACTGAACCAACTATTAAATTCATTGAAGAAAAAAGGAAATGTACTGGAGATCAGTAGACAATAGCTACCAGAATTTTGATTGGATGGTAGATGTGGACTGAGTGGACTTCAGGTGAAGTTACTGAATGTTAACTATAGGAAGCAAGGAGTATTCCACCCCCATTCCAATCTGGATTAATGAGGGGGAGGAATAAGTGAAAGTACAACTAGGGCTGGAGAGGGTAGTTTTCTGGTAGCTAAAATCAAACTGAGAAGTGTCAGAGACAGCACATTTAATTTGAAAAGAATTAAAAGGAAGCACAGAAACTAGGGAAGGGACACTTTTTAGCTAGTTTCCAACACTGTGGCCAAAAAAATGACATTTCCTCAAAGTTTTTGTGGCTTTGGATAGTTCCTCTGGACAGTCCCCATGATGTCACAAATGTTCCCAAGGAAATGGTGAATCCTCCCACACAAACTTGGGTTTTATTTCCCCATCCATCATAAATTTGATATGTTGTAGAGCAGCAATTAATAGACTTTGACTTTCAGAGCAATGCTATCTGCTACCAACAAATCCAAAAAGTTTGTTGAGACAAAATCCATGAAAAGAGATAATAATAACAATAGTAATAAAGGCAACGATAATAAATAAACCCTTAGTTAGAAAATTCCTTGTAACTTTCATTTAACCCAATGGGAATTCTGCAGGTAAACAATTCCAATTAAAGTTTGTACCTTAATTGGAACCCACTGGAATAATGAAGAAGCTATAGTAAACAAGCTCACTCTATGCCTGAAATCCTATTTGATTGACATACCCATGGAGTTGAACAAGAATAAAAGCTAAGCAAAGAAAGAAATATGATTATTATGTAACTACATTCTTGCCCTAATACCTACTTCACAAGTAGAGAAGATGACATGGAAAAAAATTTTTTTTTGTTCAATCATGTCCAACTTTTCATGATTCCCATAGTCATCGGGCCCTTTTATCCTTCCCTATATTAGGAAGTCTGCCTATATTAGGAAGTTTATTGTTTCCATGACAACATCTATCCATCTCAAATCTCAAAAATTCTTTCCATCGCCATAATTTGAAAGCATTGATTCTGTGGTGTTCAGCTTTCCTTAAAATCCAACTCTTATAACCATACATTGGTATTGGAAAAACCATAGCTTTGACTATACAGTCCTTTGTCAGTAAGGTGATAGCTCCCTTTTAGTATGCTGGACAGATTTGCCATAGCTCTCTTTCTAAGGAGCAAGTGTCTTTTAATTTCATGGCTACTGTCACTGTCTGCAAATCAAGTATCATCGTCAAGGCTCATTAATTGTATTAGGCCCCAAGAGTCACACTATATAAACATGAATGTACACAATTCTATTTAGTTTCCATGGGCACTTAGTTACTGTCTTCTTACTCTTTACTGTACCATTGATTTTTCTATTTTCTGCTTTGACTCAATAGTGAAAAAAAGAGAAAGCAAGAGGATTGTCAGCCAATTGAGTATTTACTATGAAGTAATTAAGTATTTACTATGAAGTAATTATCTTACATGGTCAAAGTAGCTTAAATTTAACATGTACAAAACAGAAACATCCATCTTTCCCCCTTAAATTCTTTCTTTGAAAATTTGCTATAATTACCATTCTCCTGATCACCTAGGTCTACAAGCTCAATGTCATACTAAATTTATCTATCTCTCTCTATCTCTCTTTATCTCTATCTCCCTCTCCCTTCTTCCCTTCCTCCCTTCTTCCTTTCCTCCCTCTCCCTCTCCTTCTTCCTTTCTCTCTCTCTCTCTCTCTCTCTCTCTCTCTCTCTCTCTCTCTCTCTCATTTGCATTCAGATTCTATCAGTTCTTTCTCTGGAGATGGATAGCATTTTTCATCACAAATTCTTTGGAATTGTCTTAGATAATTATATTGCTGAGAACAGCTAAGTTATTCACAGTATATTATTGTATAATATTGCTGTCACTGTGTCTTCCCCTAGTTCTGCTCACTCTACTTTACATAGGTTTATGTATTTCTAGGTTTTTCTGAAACTACCCCCTTCATCATTTCTTACAGCATAATAATATTTAACCACAAAACCACAATTTTTGTACAAATAGGCTCATTTTCATCTCTTTGGGATACAGACCTAGTAATGCCATTGCTGGATCAAAAGATATGCACAATTTGATTGCTCTTTGGGTATAGTTCCAAATTGCTTTTTAGAATGGTTGGATCAGTTCACAACTCCACCAACAATGCACTGGCATCTTATTTTTCTCACATCCCCTCCAATTTTTGTTATTTTTCCTTTTCTATCACATTAGCCAATCTTAGAGGTGTGAGATAATATCTCAAAGTTGTTTTAATTTGCATTTCTCTAATCAATAGTGATTTAGAACACTTTTCTGATAGTTTTTATTCTTCATCTGAAAACTGCCTGTTTATATCCTTTGACTATTTATCAATTGGGAAGAAACCTACTTTAATCAAAGCAGATTGGCACTCACTGCAATTCACAGTTTTAGACCTATATAAAGTTTTCGTTAAAGTCACTAATGAAAAGTGCTTCTCTCATTTTCTTTGTACCCAACTGATGCTGGGGAGGTAGGGTACTTCCCAGCAGAAAGATCTGGATATTTATATAATATGTTAGCGATAAAATGCCCCAAGGTGAATAAATATCCTACAGAGATGGAATTTCAAAAAGCAGGGTCAAATATGCCATTATTTAAGGTCATAGAGTTCTACTATCCTTTTCTCTAACCTCAGTCTTGTTTAAAAGCAATAATTGGAAAGAGCTCTTCAGTTGTCACATTTAGATCTTAAAACACCTGCTCCTTTCCAATCAACAACTAAAAGATCATTTGCATTTACATTCAGCCTCTCAACCTAAGGAATTCAGGCACTATCCCTAAGGTGACCAGCAGAGATTATTCAGCAGAACCTTGTTAATGCATGCTAATGGATGGGCAGCCTTTGGAACATTACTGAGTTTTCATGATTGAGTGAGAGTGAATAGATAGATTTTAAAGGAAAAGAAGCAAATCCAAAGAACTGATTTCAGAAAGTCTATTTTAATCATTTATTTGCACCATTGGAATTTAGTTTTAAATATGCCTCATTCTCAATGGGAAACCAATAAATATGTTTTCTTAAAGTCTTCCTACCCCCAAAAGAGAAGTAATTTAAGTAACATGAAAGCATCTTACTGCTCTGTTACCAAACATTTACTGAAAAGCAGATTGGGCTCCTGTATTTAAATGAGAGTTACTGGGTTAGAATTAATGAAGCAAGAATTAACCATTAACTGTATCACTTAACTCCCTGCTGTGATGTATCCATCTTCACTTAAAGAAACTCAATAAATTCTTAGCAGACGGGCAACTGTCTACACCCTGTGAGGGAGGAGGTGAAGAATACCATTGTTTTCCATTGAAATGTCAGCAGGAATTTGATTAGAATGCAATTATCTGAAGTGAAATGTGGCTAGGTCCTGTCTTTTACCAGAAATATCAACAGTGACTTCAATGACCCTGAAAAGATTTTGGTTTGAACCTCTCTGAAAAGAGAGGAAAATGGAATACTCTTTCAATGTAACACCTGTCTCAAAAGCCTCTCCTACAGATACTCTAGCTGCTGTTACTATAGCTTCAAGAGTTCTTGAAGAAAGTTTAGGATTTGACAGTGGGAGATGATAGTTTTTGAGAGAGTTAATGGAGAGGGTTTGGGATAAACTGTGCAGAAGATGAAGAATGGATGGAGAAAAACTTTCTTGGGAGAGCTGTTTTAGCTGTTATTTTATGAAAAATCAAATATATAGATATATATATATACATATATATATATATGCTCCAAAAAGAGTAAAAGAGAGAGTTTGAGAGAAAATGAAGAAGAAAACTATGTGAAAGAGCCTATCCTACATCATTTTACTTGTATGGTTAATTAATTTTATATTCAGTAACTTTAATATTATTTAATCTCAGGAGATTAGAGAATTTGAGAGAGATAGAGACAGAGAGACAGAGACAGAGAGACAGAGAGACAGAGAGATCTGCTTATAGAGGGAAAGGTTTTGCTTTTTCTCTCTAATTTGATAAATAAATAATATTTAATAGAGTGAGGCAAATAACAGAAGGAAATTTTCTAGAACTATTTGCAGAATGTTTGAAAACCACCAGAAAGTCAAAAAAAATTGGAAAAGTGGTACTTTGTTTTTATTTTATACTTAACTCATTCATTCTGGAATTTCTATTCCATGGTGAAAAAAAACTTTCCTTCATTCTGCAGCCTTCTTTCACACTACTTCCATCTATCCACTAGCCCTACTGAGATCTGACTTCCCCAGACAACACTGTGTCCCTGACCATCCTCTTTGACATATGGACTATGCCTTCACCACCACGACTTCCCCATTTCTTCCTGCTCAAACATAAACTGGTACTAGAGGGGAAATTGAAATGCTTCTTGCTCCCTATTGCCACTTCCTTTGTCACCACCATTCAGCAATCTCTCTTCCTTTGAAATTCATTCAATTTATTTTTTCCATTCAATCCAGATCATCATGACTATTGCTAACTTGCTCCAAGATCATTCTTCCTCCTTAATCTTCTGGTGCACATTTTTCCTCTTTTCTCCAATTCATGCCCTAATACAAGGGTAATTCAATATCCTTATTGATATTATAAAACCTTCCAAGACCTCAAAAATCTCATAAATCTTTTCTCATGATCTCCTTCACTACACTTCATAGAAATAGTCATATCATGGATCTCACCATGACCCACAATCTGACTCTAACCTATAATTTCCTATCTCCCTATATCTCACTCCACCTAAACCTGTTCTTCACTCAAATCATGACCTACAATTTTTCACTCCTCTATTCTTTCTCAGGCCATTACCCTGCTCACACTTTATTGTTCTCCCTTTCTCTCTGACAGTTACCCATTTTTAACTCTACACAAAGTTCTCTGCCTTTGAATCCTTTTTTCCATCATCACTTTGCCACTTGTCCCTTGACAAATCACAGCCCCATGTTACTCTCACCATTCTTTTCCTTCCTTCCCTCTCATTTGCTGCTGAATGGAGCTGGAGAAAATCACACAACCATACTAATTATTATAATTTCAATTGCTCCTTCATCATATCAAGGTATTCTTTTATTCCTCTCTGATGATTAACCACTTCACTCCCCACAAAAAAACTATTCCAAAATTTCTTTTCTCTCCTAAAAACTCCAATACTTCTCATTCTTCTTCCTCTCTCAGCTGAGGATCTTGACTCTCACTTTATTTTTACGTTATATTTAATTAAAAAATTTAATTAACAAGCATTTATTTTCTCTCCAATTTCTTCCCTCATCTCAAATGGCAAAAGATAAAGAAAAAACAAAATCTTATAACAAATATGGAAAATCAAGCAAAACAGATTCCTGGACTGGAACTGAACTCTAACCTGTGGGTGGCCAGAACCAAATAGAGCAAGCTGGAAGCAGAAGAGCCAGATGTCAAATAGAAGTTTAATGTCAAAGTGAGGGAAATGTTTACAAGGTAAGTTCTCCTGAGGAGGGGAGCTTAACTTGAAGGGGTAGGGGTAGGGCTTAGGGGCATGGAAACCGAAAGTAGGCTACAGTTTCCATGATTGGCATTTCTGGGACAATACATATGTTCTTGATCCCCATAACAATAGTCTCTGAGTTATTGAGTTGCTATATAAGGATCATTGAGCCCAGTGATCTTTCAGCAGGCTATATAATGGGAATTAGCATGATGGAAACAGGAGTGCAGTATCTGGTTCAGTTCACTTAGTGGTTACACAAGTTCAGATGATCAATTGCTTTCTGTTGCAGTACTTTGCTTCTGACTCTCAAGTCCTTGGAAAATGGGAAGAGCTCCAACAAATATAAACAGTTATTGATTAATATGAAAATCATAAATCCCTCAGCAAATACCTGGTGCTGGTCAAAGAAATATATTTTGTCAGAGTATGAGATCATCATGTTGTTATATCAAGCTCAGGTCACAACCTGTTTGTTGGGCCTTAGTTCTGGGAAACCGGATGTCTAATATCTTAAGACCACATTGACCATATCCAAGAATTCTACACCTTGACATTCATTACCTCTTTATAAGAATATTAATAGCGCAGTTCATCATTGGTCTTCTGGAAGTGAGGTTGTTTATTGCACTGATCAGTTATTAAGTCATTCAAAGTTATTTGACTTCATAATATTCTTATTTTTATACAAATTGTTCACCTGATTCTTCTTATTTCATTCTGTTTCAATTCGTGTTTATCTTCCCAAATTTCTCTGAAACCAAGCCATATCATTTCTTATGATACAAAAATATTCCATTATATTTAGAGACTATAATTTTAAGCCATTCCTCAATTGATGGGCACCTTCTTGTCCATTTCATCATCACTACAAAAAAATAAAGATCAGCTATAAATATTTTTGTATTCATGGGTCCTTTTTCTTTTTCGTTGATTTCTTAGGAATATAAGTCTAAAGATTATGAATGGTTTAGTAACTTTGGGGACATAGATGTAAATTTCTTTCCAGAATGACTGAACCAACTCCCAAACAGTATATAAGTATGCTTGGTTTTTTTTTAAAGCACAATTCCTTTAATAATTGTTATTTTCTGCTTTACCCTCTTTACAAATTTGGTGAGTCTGAGGTAGAACATCTATTGCTTTAATTTAAATTCCTCTAATTATTAGTGATTTGGAACATTTTCCCCCTGTGGATGTTATCTTGCTTTTCTTCCTTTGAAAACTGCAGAGTTGGAGCAAGTAGATGGTGCAGTGGATAGAGCACTGGCCAGAGTCAGGAGGACCTAAGTCCAAGACCCTTAATACTCTCCAGCTGTGTGATCCTGGGCAAGTCACTTAATCCCAAATGACTCAAAAGAAAACTTCATAGTTATATCCTATTTGTTACCTAGAAAATGCCTCTTATTCTTATAAATATTCATCAATTTCCTTTGTATCTTGAAAATGAGACCTAAATCAGATAAAATTGCTAAAGATTTTCTTCATTGTTTCACTTCTAATTTCAGTTGTACTTCTTTTGTTTATGCAAAACCTTTTTGATTTTATGTAATTAAAATTTTTCATTCTATCTTCTGTAATATTCTCTAACTGTGGTTTATTTATGAAATTTTCTTATAGCTATAGATCTGAAAGAAATTTTTTTCTTCTTTGTCTAATTTACAATGTGACCTTTTACCCAACTATTCCTTTACTGAGAAAAGTCAGGCTATTCAATATAATTTTTTTCTTTCCCTGTTCTCTTCATCTCAAAACCTTACTATCATCTCCATTCTCCTCTCCTATCCCTATCTCTTACAAAGAAGTATCTCTTTTTCTTGCTGAAATGAGCCCATCTAAATTCATCTCTTTTCCCATTCTCAGCAAGACTCCTGGAAATAGCTATCTACACTCACTAACTCTATTTCTTCACCTCTCATTCCCTCTTTGACCACTTACCATCTACTTCCTGATTTTATCATTCAATTTAAATTGTTCTCTCAACAGTTATCAATGATTTCTTATTGCCAAATCATCTGATTTCATCTCAGTTTTCCTCCTATTTAATTTACTTGCTGTACCTGACACAAGTTACCCTTCTCTTTAAGAGTACTTTTTCCTTTTTGAGTTTTTGGTTCACCAGGTTCTTCCATATTTGTAACCACTCCTCAATTTTCTTTGCTGAATCATTATCTATATACATATCCTTAACAGTGGGTATTCCTCAAACCCCTATTCTGAGCACTCTCTTCTCTCTCTATATATATATATTTTGGTGACCTCACCAGCTCCCGAAGGTTTACTTATCATCTCTATGCACATAGCTCAAATTGCTATATAACCACTTTCAATCTTTTCCCTGAGTTTCAGTCTCAATTGCCTATTAGTTACCCAAACTGGATGTCCTAGAGACATCTCAAAACCAACATATCCAAAAGAAAAATCATTATCTTTGTCTCCAAACCCACTCCTTTTCTGAACTTTTCTTTTTCTGTTGAAGGCACCACCATCCTTCCAATCTTATCTTCAATTGTCAAATCTTACTTATTTCTATAACATCTCTCATACTGAAAAAAATTATGATTAAATAACCAATTATTGGGAAGGTCCAGAGCTTTTCTCCCTTTTCATTTCCTTATTGTCTAGTGGGTCAAGTCAGCACATTGCTGATAATGAGATTGGATAAATTTCTCTTCAATCGTGTACAGACCCCGACCCAAGTGGAGAAGCCTATTGAGTTCTACTCAGGCTTGGGTGGGGGCCTAGATCTTTTGTTTACATTACTGGGAGTAGTCTGGGAGTGAGAGCAATCAGTCACATCCCCCAGACCCTCATTAGTATAGGTCCACTTCTTATCATATTATTCACTCTTCTCATTAATTGCTAACTAATTGGCATTAATTGCCACCCTCAGGAATACCCACTCTCCCAAAGGCATATAAGCATTGAGTGGATGCCATAAGAGGTCTTTGGCTTTAAAGAATGTCACTGACCCCCTTTATTAATTATCTGCCAGCAGAGGTAATAAAATGATTGATTACCAAAAATTATGTCTCCAAAATTTTTTATACATCACAACACATTACCCTCTTCTCTATTCACACAGACCATAGCAGAGATTCACACTCTTATCATTACTTCGATTATTGCAGTGATCTAATAATTGTTGTCTTTGTCTCAATATTTCCCCATCCCAGTCCACTCTTCTCCTTCACTCCTGCCAGAGTGATTTTCATTTATCACAGATCTTATCTTGCTACTCATCTACTCAATAAATTTCAGTCATTACTTTTTCCTTTTAGGATAAAATATAATTTACAGTGATTAACTTTTAAATCCCTTAACAACCTGTCCCCAGCCTATCTTTATAGCCTCATTGTACATTGCTCTTTCTTATACTCTGTGATTCTGCTAAATTGACTTTCTCTTTTTTCTTCATACATCCAACTCTCCATCTCTCATATCTGTGTCTTTGCACTGGTCATCTCCCTTGCTTGGAATCCTTCCCCAGATCTGCTTCATGTAATCCCTCTCTTTATTCAAGATTTAATTATTGTACCATCTCTAAAATCAAGTCATTCCTGATCATCTCCATCTGCTAATGCCTTCCTTCCCTCCCAGTCTATCTGCTTTGTATTTGTTCTCTTTGTATTGATTCTTTGTGAACAATTTGTGTACAATTCCTGCTCTAAAGGAGATTTGTGATAGCAGAAATTGCTTCACCCTTTGTAGTTCTATTCTCAGCACCTAGAAGAGAGCCTAGTACATAGTGAGTGCTTAATAAATGCTGATTGATTCATTCATTCATCATCACAACACTTTCCACTGTAACCTTCCAAATTACTTTTGTTCCAGAGTCCTCAGAATATTCCAATAAAATGTTATTCATTTTGCCACATAATCTTATGAATGTATATAGGGAAGACAGTATTATATGCCCTTCTTTAAAAGTAAAGAAAAATAACTACTTCCAAATAGAGAAATAATCAACTCAGATTACAGATTGAAGCATATTTTCTCCTCTTTCTTTCTTTTTCTCATTTTCTTTTTTCCTTCAGAATATAGCTAATGTGGAAATTTGTTTTGCATGATTTCATATTTGTAATGGCTTTTGTATTTCTTGGTTTCTCAATAAGTGGGGGGAAGGAAAGAATTCGGAACTGCAAATAAAATTAAATTGTATTTTTTTTAAATAGGGAAATAGACAAAAGACTATAATATAAGCAAAGTGTTTGTGCCCATCGTATATGTAATGTGGGACTGGCCACTCATTTCAGTCCTTATTAGCTTGGACAGAGTGCATCAGTATACTTAGACCTACAAAGGAAATGCCTTGGAGCTATTTCAAAATATAGTTTTTCTATAACTCTAGTTTTTCATCCACATAATGAAGAACAATCTATTTGATTGGCTATAGCTGCACTGGAGGCACCTTCAAAGTCCTTACAGTCTCAACTTCTTCCTTGGTTGGCCCTCTATCTTCATTTAACTTCCTGATTTCTTCCTGTTAGATGGAATTTAGTGAGAAACAATAATGTAAGGAGATAGACTTCCTGCTCTCCATCTTTCCAAGGACTTATGAAAATGAGCTTTGTTCCTTTGCCTCTATATTTGGTCTTTTGTTTTAGGTGAAATAAATTGGGTGTGATGACCTTGTGAATTTTGAAAGGTAAGAAGAGAGACCAGAGACACCTGAAGTTTTTTGAGTTGTCCATTCTCGATTTTGCAGCCAGAGGAGCATCCTTGCTCTGAGGATTTGGAAGTGACCTTCAGAGGCCTATTCAGGAAAAACTAAGGCAAAGACTCATTCAACAGCCATGTTGCATTTATCTATGACCTTAATGGGACTGATGCTAGGTAGAAACAATGCTTAAGACTAAGTCCAGCATGGCTCTCTTCAACAATGAGATGATTCAAACCAGTTCCAATTGTTCTGTGATGAAGAGAGCCATTTATACCCAGAGAGAGGACTATGGGAACTGAGTAAGGGTCCACAACATAGCATTTTCACTCTTTCTATTATTGTTTGCTTGGTTTTTTGTTTTCCTTCTCAGATTTTTTTCCTTTCTAGACCTGATTTTTCTTGTGCAGCAAAATAACTATATTATATATGTATACATATATTGGATTTGACATATATTTTAACATACTTAATATGGATTGGATTACCTGCCATCTAGGAAAGGAAGTGGGGGGAAGAAGGGAAAAATTTGGAACAGAAGGTTTTGCAAGGGTCAATCCTGAAAAATTACCCATGCATATGTTTTGTAAATAAAAAGCTATAATAAAATTTTAAAAAAAAGACTAAGTCCAAGAATATAATGGAGAGGAGAATTTGGTCCCAAAGTGTTAAAGAACAATATTTATGCTTTTGTTCCTGCCATATCTTCAAAGTAAATATCTTTTTGAAAAATTTAATTGATATCAACTAGTTAAATTAATCTAGGCCCCTAATTACTGCTGGCAAATAGTAGGAGGAAACATACCTGAAATGGTGGTTTAAACCTATAATAATAAGAGACTCCAAATTCCTCAGGGATACCTTTATTGCACTGAAGAGCAAATCTAATTGATCCAGCACTAGAAGGCTAAAGCTAGAGAGTATACTCTGTATATATGCAATGGCTAAATCATAATTTAACTAATGGAATTGTAATAACATAGCCTGCTTTGGGGTTTGAGACTATCATGACAAGCTGTAAAACTTGTCCATGGCCCCAGTAGGCTTCAAATGTCATGGAGTACATACAGATTTTATTTTGCTATGTAGTCTCAGTGTCTCATTGCCACATAGTTATAGAGTTTGGATTGCAATAAAAATCATTTTAGTGACAAATTTATCTTACAGTTTCTGATTTCCCCCAGGCTATGAAAAGCTTTCCTAATCATCTGCCTAAAAACCTGTAATTCCTTTACCAAGCCTGTCTACATCAATTTTGAGGGATGCTACATGGTTTTTAGCCTACACTAAGGTGACACAGACATGTATGAAAAAAAAGAAATATAAACTAGAGAGATAGATAGTACAGAGGATAGAGTGCCCAGCTAAGTTAAGAACACTGACAATCATTTCCAGCCTCAAAGATTTCCTGGTTGTATTACCTTGACCATTAACCTCTGCTTGTCTTGGTTTCCTCTTCTGTAAAATGGGAATAATTATAGCACCTGTTATAGAATTGTTGTGAAGATCATATGAAATCATTTTTGTGAAGCACTTGGCACAGTGTCTGGCATATAGTAGGTATTTAATAAATGCTTGTTCCCTTCCCACTAGGTACATGATGCACAATGTCCTTACCTCCTAAATTTATCATTTTTTGCTCAGATTCATACATCTGTTTATTTTTTTCCTTTTTTTATTTTTTATTTTAATAGTATTTTATTTACAGGTTATATGTATGGGTAACTTTACAGCATTGACAATTGTCAGACCTCTTGTTCCAATTTTTCCCCTCCTTCCCCCCACCCCTTCCCCCAAGATGGGGGAGGTTGACCAGTAGATGTTAAATATATTAAAATATAAATTAGATACACAATAAGTATACATGACCGAACCGTTATTTCATGCATCTGTTTAACTAAAGGGTTAGACTGTCTAACCCTAACTTAAATTGCTACCTCCTTCTGAGTTTTGATATCCACCAGCCAAAAATAAAAGATAATCTGGGCCTGGGAGCATTCTGTGTGGTTTTTGCAAGCTGGATGTAATGATTAGAACTAAAGAGATGTTTCTCTTTTATCAGAGAAAGGATCTAGCAATTAAACCCTAGTAGACTGGAGCTGAGGTGGAAGTGATTGGCACTGAAGAAATGAGACTAGAAAGTGGTAGGCGGGAGCTGTTAATACCCACTGGAGTCTGCCATGTCTACTAATGACTATGAGACCATCAGGGACCAAGTCAGGTGGCACAAAATCACGGATCGCCATATGGACAAACAGCAGACCCAGTGGGAGCTACATTAACATCAGTGGCCAGGCAGGGTCAGAGTCAGTAGAGAAGCCTCCATGTATAGTTAGTCACACATATTTCTTACACATGTGCCCTTCATGTATGAGGGTATGGATATATTTATATGGCTAGGGGGAAACACTTTACACAACTTTCCCTGCTATATAATTTCATTAAATGCCTCTGTTTTTAATTAATTTCATGGATGAAAAAGTAAACACATTAGTGGAGGATAAAAAACAATGGATTTGAGTGGGTGCAACCAACAGAATACCTTACAACTTGAGGAGCTATTCTGGAAATCCCACATGGGAGATCTCAGGATATCTCAGCTGCTACATTTTGAAATGTTTCCAATTTACCACCTCTTCAGAAATTTCCTTCTAAATCCAAATATGTCCCAGACTCTGTTAACCTGAAAGGGAAATGTAGGCAAAACTGGCATTTATTAAGTACTTACAGAGTATAAGGCACTGGAGTAAGGTTGCAAATAAAAGCAAAAGGAAAGATAGTTCCTGGGGGAAGATAATATTTGCAGGGAGCTACAGATGCTTTATCCAGAATCAGAAAGCCAGAGTGCTTGATGGATATCCCAGGGTGAGGAAGATTTTTCTAGTATATATATATATATATATATATATATATATATATATTTAATTTTTACTATGTTCTCAAAACTATTTGTATCCCTAGGGATCCCTAGGAATAGGCAATCCATGTCCTCAGGGAATTTTCATTCTCTTAGGGAAGATGACACTTATAGGAGAATGGTGACCAAGGAAGAAAGTTGTGGGTGAGACATCAAGAACAGTAGAGTAGCTCATTAACCTTCTCCAGAAGCAACTTTAATGATGGAGGATATGATTTGGGCGGCAGGACTATAATCCTCAAAATGCTTTTCCACCTCTCCTCCAGCGTCCCTCTCATCCCCTACTGTAGCCTCCTGTTTTAATTGGGGCAATCCTTCCCCACCTCCAGTTGAGAAAGGATCCAGGGTAGCTGTGCTTACTTCTAAGCTGGGTAAACCCCAAACTCTATGAACTACCTACCTCCATTAGAAGCTAAGCTCCCTTGAAAGCAAGAACTATTTTTCTTTTTGCTTCTTTCTGTTTTGCCCACACTTCAGCCAGCTCCTGTCACCTCAAAAAATGTTTTATCTTTTCTGAAAATGGCCAGCAGAAAGATAAGGGCAGAGGGTCCAAAGGAGTGAAAAGTAAAAAATTTGATTCCTTCTAGACTTGACCTTGGTGGTTTAGTTTGGAGAATGGAGCAATGGCAGATTTAAGAAAAATGAAAGATGCCCAGAGTGAAAATTTACTTGGTGCTTTTCAACAATGGGATGTAGAAAGACTTGCATGAATTTATATTGAGTGAAGTGAGCAGAATCAGAAGAATATTGTTCACAGATCCGAGGGATCCAAGACAATTCCAATAGACTTGGGAAGGAAAATGTCATCCACATTCAGGGAAACAACTACGGAGACTGAATGCAGAATGAAGCCTAGTATTTTCCTTCCCCAAGAGAAAATAAGTAACTTGAGGTTTCATTTTTGATTTTGTATCCCCAGTGCCTTCCACAGTTTCTAGCAATAAAGATACTTAATAAATGTCTATTGGTTAATCCTATGATGATATATAATACTATTATAATAATAATATTATCAATAATAAAGATCACTGGTGTTTACACTGTGCCTTTAAGATTTATCTATACAGCACTATACTCATTTGATCCTCACTACAGGACAGGGAGGCAAGGGCTATGTTATTATTCCCACTTTACAGATGAGGAAACTGAGTCAGATAAAGGTAATGCAACTTGCCCAGTTAAGTTTCTAAAAGACTGTATTTAAACTCAGGTCTTCATGACTCCATGTCTAGCACTGACCATCTAGCTGCTATAATCCTCTTCAGAGTTTGTACTTGGAGTTCAGTATGGGCAGGGGCTACATTTGTAAAAGTCTACTTTGTAAACAGTCATCGTGGCCTATTATTATGATAATTATCATCATTAGAATCTTAGCCAAGACAAGCTTGCGAACCAGATGCCATCCAGCTGCCCTGGTGAGGAATTTTACATAATATGGGTCGTCTCCTAAGGGTATCTTTAAAACCAGCCACCAAAGAAAGAGTAGAGACATATATCCATGTCATTGCTAACCTATTTAAAAAAAAACAAAAAACAAAAACATGATTTGTTTACTAGCATATGCCTTTATTATTTTTTTTATTTTATATCCCAGCTTCCTTCACGTACTTGTTTAATGTTAGTAGATTATCTTGTAGCTGTTATTTCTGTATTTACTTCTGAATCAAGACTTCTGGACTAGCCCTATTTGTCCAGTCAATTATTCAAAAGACCAGCTCCTAGCATCTCATTATATTATAGGATCAAAAAATCAGAGTGGCTATAAGATACCTTAGGTCAGGAGTCCATAATCTATCTACAATGACAGTCCTAATCACCACACCTGTTCTTCTCGTCTGCCAGGAGTAGGTGTGCCAGTGGTTAGGGATGATCATATTTTCTTTTAAGGAAAAAAAAAAAGGCAGGGCTCTGTATAGATTCAATATAAGGTAAATCAAAGTCAAGTCAAGAGAAATGGAAGGAGCAAGATTTGGGCAAACATTCTGTGATTGAAACAGAAAAAAACAACACTTGTCTGATTAGAGAAAAGCACTAGAAAGCCTCCTTTCTTGGCCCAGAAAAGGGTGGTCCTCTTGGCAAATGTTTGCAGATGAAGTTTCCCCCTTTTTTTCCTCCTGGTAGATTAGAAACTCGTAACGATTTACGAGATGTATGCCTGTGGACTTTCCCTCCTTCCTGTATTTCTTTTGTCTTCAAATGATGGTTTCTGTTCAAGGGATTTGCCCTGCCAATTAACTTTGTTTGTACACTGTCCAACCCTATTATTTTCAACTTCACTTAAATACAGATTTCACTGAAAAATAACCACATCCTGAGTCAAGCTTTCTTCTCTTGTTTTCCCAAACCTACTTTTCCCCAAGGGTGTTAGCTGTCACCCTACTTTCAAAAAGTGCTTGACTAGGCTACTGGTGACTATTAAAATGCTATTTCATTGCTCACAAATATCTAAAACAATGTAAATTCTTAGAAGTGAGGAAGTCTCTAAAATGCTGAGAGTTTTTGTCAAGTTTATAGTGATTTTATGGATAGTGACTTAGTTTTTAAATATTCTGAGATTGATTTTTTCCTGTGAAGAACTGATGGAAAAAAATCATGAATTTTAGTCAATGAACTAATATTCGAACCAACTCCTACAAGCTTAATTGTGCAAATGTTAAGAATCATGGCTTGATCTGTGTTGCTGATTGTCTAGATAAGAAAGTGATAGATAAAATATAGATTAAAGTTAAAAGTATTTCTTGCAACCATTTTTCCCCTTTGGAAAGCCAGTTATTAAATATTTAGCAGAACACCATTTGGGTGATTAATTTTTTTTAATTTTGTTTATTTTATTCTGAACTTAAGAAATAAAACAAGCATTTCTACAACATAATACAATAAGAAAAAAGGAAATTTATTATGTACAACTTACTATTCCTTTTAAATATATAATAAAACTATCATATAACTATTTTTCCTTCCCTCCTTTTGCCCAAGAAGTTATATTAAAGTTCGGGCCTTGAAAAGCTCAAAGAAAATTCATTGCCTCCTTTTACCAGCCAACAATGTCTCCCCAATCAGTTCCCAGGCCTGTGCCCCACATTATCATCTTTCCTCATGGGTCACCTAAGTTGGTAGATAGATTTTTCTAAATCAGGAAATCTACTAATGCTCTCTGCCTCCTCCAATCCATCTCTGTTGACACCCAGCTGCTTTTAATGAGGTTACATCGTCTGACCCTGATGGAACTGCATCCTAGGATATGGGAAGAGCAAGCAGACAGGTCTGATGAGGTTAGGTGTCTGGGTCAGGGATTTTTGAAAGATTACAGAGGGCTGGAAAGGTACTTCAAAACTGGACAAGGGCGAGTGTTCACTCTATTTTTTAAAATAATATTTTATTTTTCCCCAGATACATGTAAAAAACAAATTTTAACATTCATTTTTTAAACTTCTAAGCTCCAAATTCTCTCCCTCCTTTCCTTCCCCCTACCCCTGAGATAGTAAGCAATCTAAGTTATGCATGTGCAATCATGTAAAATATAATCCATATTATGCTGATTCCATACATATTTGGGCCAAAACTTTAATTTTAAAAAATTAAAATGTAATTGGGAAATGTAAATATAACAAAAAATATTTATATGTGATTTTTTAAAGTAAATCCAATTCACTTACCAGTCAAAACATCACCCTCCTGATGTCACTGGTCCTCTTTGAGAATGAAAATGGGTAGAATGCATAGTACATGAGAGAGAATGTGATATGATGTTTGAAGAGGTAGGCTGTCATCAGATTGTGGTAGGTTTTAAATGATGAACAAGTTTTTTTATCCTGCAGGCAATAGGGAGAAATGGCAGTTTCTTGAAAAAGGGAACGTCATGATCAGACTTTCTCTTTAGGAATATAATTTTGACAGACAGATGGATGATGGATTGGAGAGAGAATTAGGAAAACCAAATAGGAAGATTTTTTTGACAGTTCAGGAAATAGATAATAAGGGCTGAACTAGGGTGATGGCCAGCAAATAGAGAGAGGAAAAAGAGAGAGAGGTCAGGAAGGTAAAATCAACAAGATTTGTCAATTTAATGAGTTAATAAACATTTATTCGGCACCTGCTGTGTGCCAGGCACAGTGTGAGTGCTGGGGATACAATGAAATGTAAAAGACAGTTTCTGCCCTCAAGGAGCTCACAGTTTAACAAGGAAGACACAATTGAGATAGAATACTATTGTGCTACAAGAAATAACGAGGTTGATGATCTTAGAAAAACATGATACATTTGCATGAAATTATGAAGAGTAAAATGAGCAGAACCAAGAAAACTTTGTATACAGTGTCAGCAATATTGATTTAAGAACAACTTTGAGGGAATAAGACATTTTAAATACCTAAATTAACTACAAAGAACATATGGAAGAAGATGATGTCTGTATTTAAAAAAGAACTAATAAATAAAAGTCAATATAGAATGATTTTACATATATATATATATATTTGTGTCTATTGGTGATCATCTCTAGGGAGAGGAAGAAGGAAAAAAGAAAAAATAAATTTCCATAATAATATTATTATATTTTTAAAAGGAATAGTAAATTGTGCATAGTAGATTTGCAGCTTCATGTACAATCATCTTTTTTAAAACTATATTATGTTATGGAAATACTTGTTTTATTCCATAAATTAAAAACAAAATAAATAAAAATTCAAATAAATAAATAGAAAATTTAATAGGGAAGACAACAAACACATATGAATAGTTTTATTTACAAGATAAATAGAAAATAAGAGAAGTCATTAGAATATCCTAATTCTAGGCTTCTTGTAGAAGATGGGATTTTAGCTAGTACTTGAAAGAAGCCAGAGAAGCTTGGAAGTAGAGACTGATGGAAATGGAGACTGATTAAATATGTGGCAGAAGGGAGAGTGAAAGCTTCAAGGATGACTAGAAGATCGCAAATATGGGTGACTAAAGGGTGATAGTGTCCTCAACAGAAAAAAGGAAGTCCATAAAAGGGTTGAGTTTGGGGGAAAATATGAGTTCTGTTTAGGGCATTCTGAGTTTGGGAAAAAGCTCTCCACCTTGCTTATTTCAATCTTTTATCATTTTTGCCATTTTTCTGGGAATGACATAAAACTTGAGGGTTGTCATAATTTGTACTTATTTTAATTGAAATTGTAAATCGTCTTTCATGTAGTTTTTAACAGCTGGCAGTTTTATTATATTGAAATTTTATTATTTATTGTTGTTATGAAGTTATTTATTCATAACCTTTGACCCTTTGTCCATCTGTAGATAGTTGTTAGTTTTAAATAGCTTTGCTAATATTAAGGGTATGCTGAAGTTAAATTGTTAAATTTTCTACATGAGCATTTACACTTCAGAAATGGCAAATGCTACAGATTAGGGCTTGACTTACTGTTTTATTGATGAAAGACTTAAGAAAAGTAAGAGACATTAACAATACAGATTAAACTTAAAAGTATGCCCTGGGTAAGTTTGTCATATTATTGTTATTGGTAGTTTTTTATTTATAAGTTTATTTATTACTATTATATAATAGATATATTATAATATTATATATAATATGATCATAATATATAATATAAATATTAATATTTAAAAGTTATTTATAATTTATAAGTTATTAAACACATACCAGTATGATCTGATTAATTCCTTATATTTCTAGCTGTTATAAAAATAACGTGAATACATAGGATATTCCAAGAATATAATATATCTCTGAAATGAGGATCTGCTGAGCCTTTTTCAGAGATCCTCATTCACTTTTGGTGTCTATCTTTCACCCAACTCTCACCTGGAGCTTCAACAAATTGTAATATGAGCAGTAGTCACACCCTGATAAAACTTGGTTTGACAAACTGGTTAAACCAGGTTGAGGGTAACCAATGGACCTCAACTTATTGGTGAGTTAGGTCATGTCTACCCCAAGAATGTGAAGATTTCCCCTGATTGAATGAATATATGAGAACAATTTGCTGCCATGGCCATAAGGGAGGATGAAGCAGGCAATTCGGAGCACTTAGAGCTTGATCAGACAATGAAGACAACAAGGTCATCCACTGCACCCCAGGACAATTCCATTGGATTTTATGACTCTGAAAGAGAGAGGCTGACAACTTTGTGCTTCTCTGCTTCACTTAAATCCAATTCACCCAAGTCAAGACATCACCCAAGATATCATTGGAATATTTCAAAAATGAAAGACAAATCAACAACATTTCACACAAAACTTTTTTTTGAAGTTGACCAAGTGGACTCTTGTAATACTAGTTAATTTTGTTTATCCAAAAACTTTGCCATTTCATAAAGTTGAAATGATTTCATCTTCAGCAATTTCTTTCCTCACTTGTTTGGTTGTGATTTCTACACTGAGACAAAGTTATAAAAGGTACCTAATTATGTTCTCTTCTAATTTTTTTCATGGTATAATTAATATTCAGGTCAGTTGTCTAGTTTGAGTTTATTGTGGTTTACTATGCTGATATGACAAATTTCTTTCCAATTTTTCCGGTATAAAGGGAATTCTTTCCCCCAAATAATTTATGCTCTTGAGTTTTCCAAACAGTAGGCTAGCATACTTTTTTATAATTCTTCCTTTCTTAGTCTATTACATTATCTACTTTTCTATTTTTTACAAAAGAGCTTTAATAATTATTGGTCTATAATATTATTTGACATCTGAAAGTACCATTTCTTCTTCATTTCTACTTTTTTCTTCATTATTTACATAGAGATTCAAAATTTTCTTGCCCACCCAAATGAATTTTAATATTACTTTGGGTAGCTCTATAAAATAACTACTTGATAGCTTCATTGATAAATAGCAAAGAATCTATATACTAATTTGAGTAATACTATTTTTACTATATTGGTGCTCTTTAGCCAGAAACACTAAAGATCCCTCCAGTTGTTTGTCAAATTTCAATTGTCTTAATATTTTTTTAATTAGAAACCATTATTTTTCCCTCTCTCCATCACTGAGAGGAAATGAAATCATACCCTTATAACAATAAGCAGTGAAGCAAAACAAATTCTCACTTGCCATATTCAAAAATGTCTTAATCTTTATGAACTAAGATGGCACAGTGGATAGAGAACTGAACTTGGAGTAAGGAAGGCTAGAGTTCAAATCCAGTCTCAGATTCATTAAAAAATAAATAGACAAGAGTTCTATAAATATATAATCCTGTCATCTGCAAAAAAGAAATAATCATTATGTTTCTTTTTTACCTATACTTAGTCTTTCAATTTATTTTTTCTTGTCTTATTGTTCTACCTAGTTCTATCACTCTATCAAATTGCAGAGGTGACAGTGGACATCCTAATCTTATAAGAAAGAACTCTAATTTATCCCAATTTCATATTATGCTGGCTCTTGGTTTTTGATATGCACCATTTTACCATGTTAATGATAGGTCTTTTTATTTCTTGATTTTCTAGTATGTCTTTTCTAAAACAACTTAGTGTTCTCCCCATCCCTACAGTTCCTTATACATTCTGCATACATGTGTTAACATGTAATTTTTCTCATTGGAATGTAACATCATAAAAATAGATTTTACTCAGCACAAATTTCAACCCTCTCAACGAATTTTTGTGGTTGCTTTTCAGGCATTTCAATTGTGTCTGACTCTTTGCGACCCCATTTTGGGGTTTTCTTGACAAAGATACTGAAGTGGTTTGCCATTTCCTTCTCCAAATCATTTTACAAATGAAGAAATGGAGGCAGAGTTAAATGACTTCCCCAGGGCTCATATAGTAAGGTAGAATTTGACCTCAGGTCTTCCTAAATCCAGGCCTAGATCTCTATATACTCCCTGCCTTCTATCATAAATATTTTAGTATTGATTAAATGAAGGATTTCATTTAAGATTTCATTTAATTGTAAGAGGCTATCAATTTTAATTTAGTCTCACAAATAATGACATTTCTTGCCTCAGTGGTTAAACAGGTTAATATAGCCTTGCCATTTTTCAGTAAATCACTTGTAACCATCTATTGAAAATCTCTGCTGCAGGTGAGACTTACTTCTTTTCCCTGTAGTCGTCTATCTCCTTCCATCTGCTAAACTGGCATTAAAATCCTTGCCACAAAGATATCATTAACTGATATTTCAAAAAACTCTAATGTTCTTGGAATAAAAGACGTAACAAAAAATCTCTCTTGTACCCCCGTGGATATTATGGATTGGGCAGCATCGGATGTCCACTCTGTAGTCAGTTTGTAGTTAGTTATGAGATCATCATCTAACAGACTTGTACTAGGACCTAGAGTGACCAAGATTCTGGGTTTCACTTAGATAGATGACAGATATTTGAATAGATTTGTGACCTACAGACACAATCTCTTTTGGGAGAAGGAGATTGGGATAAACGCGACCTTCCCTGGTTGTTCCAAAAGGAAGGAAAGCATTAGCTTACCCTTGGTCTGCCTAGTTCCTTCTGGGCAAATGCTTACTACATTGCAGATGATCATTAGTAACAAATAAACATTCATCAAGTCAAAATTATTCTGATTAGTGAGATCACTAATCTCCTACATACAGGAGGACAGAAACTATTTGACCCAGAAATGAGATGAAATCTCAACTCAACTCAACTCAAAAAATGAGAGAATGATCTCACCAAAGAAGTCCATTCTCATCAATCTGGGGAAGATGCTGGACATGGAATACCGACTTTCCCCACATATGTGTAATTCTAAGTCCCTGATTTGCTTCTTCTCTGTCTCTTCCTATTTTTGTCTATAAGTGTGTATGTCTCTTCTATTTCTGTCTATGTCTCTGTGTCTTTGTGTGTGTGTGTCTCTCTCTGCCTGTCTCTGTATGCTTGTGTGTCTCTCTGTTTCTCTTCTCCTCTCTGTCTCTGTCTCTATATCTGTCTTTGTCTCTCTCTGTCTCTGTCTCTGTGTGTGTCTCTCTTTCCTTCTCTCTATCTCTTTGTCTATTTGTCTCTGTCTCTTTTTCTCTATATCTGGGTCTCTCTGTGTCTCTGTCTTTCTCTGTGTGTGTCTCTGTCTCTGTTTCTCTCTGTCTCTGTCCTTTTCTCTGTCTCTGTCTCTCTCTGTTTCTCTGTCTCTTTTTGTGTGTGTTTCTGTCTGTCTCTGTCTTTCTGTGTCTGTCTATCACTCTCTGTTTCTGTCTCTCTGTTTTTCTCTTCTCTCCAAAGTCTTTTCACCAATTCAGAATGATATTTCTTTACAGATACTCGGCACACAAATCAGAGGACTTGAGGAAACCAGCCCAACCTGCCTGGGTTGAAGCTAGGGCTACGTATAAATTAGCAGAACCTGAGTGTCACATTCCAAATCAAACTCCAGAGAATATTATGTCAATGTGGTATTTAGCTTTTACAAAGACAGCTTTTTTAGGAGCCTGTTTTCTTCACTTAAAGCTCTCCAACTTTTCACACAGACAAGTATGGGAGGGGAGGATTTGTCTTTTCTGCCTTCCTTTCTCTTTCTCTTTTTTTCTTTTTCCCTTTCTATATTGCTCTTTCCTTTTATTTCTTATTCCCTTCTTTACCTCCTTTCCTTTCTTCATTTTTCCCTACCTTTCTTAATCTTCTTCCTGTTTTCTTTTCTTTACCTTCCTTCTTTTTTATTTTCTCTTTCTTTCCTTCTTCCTTCTCTCTTTCTTTTTTCCCCTTCGTTCCTTCCTTTCTTTTTTTCCCTTTCCTTCTTTTCTTCCTTCCTTTCTCTCTTTTTTCATAATCCAGTACCTGTCTGGAGTCACCAAATTCTCCAGAGACACCAAGCATTCCGGATTTGCTAAAAGATTCTATCACACTTCTTACCCAGAGATAACAGAGTTGATTGAATCCCAGGGGGAGGGGGACTTTGCACATGCCTTTGTGCAGCAGACCTGCCAAATATTACTATTCCAGCTCTTAAACCTATGCCAGACTGTTAATATCTTAATGCTTATTCAAGTGTCAGGGAGTGCTGGCAGATGTCAGAATAAATGGGAGGCTGTCAATAAGGAAATTACTTACCATTCACCGGGTGATTGTGGCAGTCTGTCAGGTAGCATTTGGGAGGATGTCAAAATGAAAAAGAAAAAGGGAGAAGAAGAAAAAAGGATGGTCACAAATGGCATTGGAGGGAGTATTTTTTGGCCTTAATTGTCTGGGTGCTTTATTTTTATTATGTTTTTTATTTTAAGGGCTAGCCTCTAGGTATACCAGCAAGAACTAAAAAAGAAAAAGAGTACTATTTCTCTAAGCCTGGAAGGTATAACCTCTGAATTACTGGAATCATCTCTATTTGACACAAAAACAGAAATACTTTGTTCTTCTTTGCACAGGCACCAGGGATCAGACTCACTGGGAATGAATGGTTTTCCTTATAGAATATAAAAATTCTAATAATGGAAATTCTTGACCAGATATATAATGTGATATAATATGTAATATAATATGTGTGGTAATATGTCTATATAATACATATAAATTAAACTATTAACTTTTACTTCAAGATGTAGTCTTTTTTTTTCCATAGGAGAATCTTAAGATATGAGATTTGGAGTAAATAAAGAACACTATTGATGCTTGATAATCTTTGTATGTGTTCTACACATGTGGAATATGGGAATATAAAGAATATGATTTCTAGAGAGGGGAAAAGACCTTTAAAATATCCTTCATTAAGTTTCTCTCAGCTCTAATACTAGACACACAGACAAAAATTATTTATAGCAACATTGTTTTCTTGTCTCATAAAATTGGAAGTAAAGCAAGTTCCCGTTAAAAGGTGAATAATTGAACAAATAATTGAACAAACTGAAAAACTTAGGGGAATGAAATGGAATATTATCACATCATAAGAAATGACACAGGGACAGAATCAAAGAAACTGGAAAGACTTGGATGAATTGACAGATTGACTCAAGCAGATCAAAATCACTGATACAATAACTACACCATTGGAAAGAAAAGTGTGGTCAATGCCTCCAGAAAACCAGTCAATGCTGAATCATGCTTCCCTATCTCTTGGCAGAGATACAATTGTCTAGAGACATCGAAGACCTGAACTAAGATAGTGGACTAGTGAGTAAAGATAAGTGGTTAGATTTAAGAGATGTGGGGGGGCTAGAAATGGCAAGACTTAACAATTAATTAGATATGGGATCAAAGAGAGTGAGGAGATAAAGACTGAGATTATGAACTAGGGAGACTGGAAGAATGATGATGTCTTCAGCAGAAATAAGGAAGTTTGCTAGAAAAGCATAATTGAAGGGAAAGATCATGTTCTGGATATGCTGAGCTTGAGATCCTTCTGTCATATCCGGTTAGAAATGTCCAATGAGAATTTTATGATAAAGAGCTGGAACTCAGGAGAAAAATCTGGGGCTAAGTATAGAGGTCTGTGAATTATCTGAAAAGGGATAATAAATATACAAGAACTGACGAGTGAGATAGTGCCAAGAATGAATGTATAGAGAGGGAAGAGGGAAAAAAGATAGAACCTTGGGGTATACTCAGTGAGGTGGGATATGTGAGGAATGAGCCAGCAAAGAAGACTGAAGAGTTAGATAGACAGTTAGTTAGATAGGTAACAGGAGAATCAGGAAAGAGTAATATCATGAAAACTCAGGGGAGAGAGTGGTCAAAAAAGTAATGAGATTAAGAAGGATGAGACCTGAGAAAAAATACTTCAGATTTAACAATTAAAACATGGAGAGAATGACTTAAGTTGAAAGACAAGATCAGAAGACAGGTTGCTAGTGGTTGAGGATTATGAGAGGAAGTTATGAAGACAGTAAATATAAACCAAATAACAGACAACTTCTTCAAGAAATTTGATTCAGAAAGGACAATGACTTGAGGATATTTTTTCAGGTTGGGAGAGTTGACTTGGAAGAGAGTAGGGGAAAAGCACTAGTAGATTGGAGGAGACTGAAGATAAAAGAAAAGGGATTGTTAAGGGGATAACTTGTTGGAGGAGATTTGGGATAGAGGAATATATACAGGGCTTGGCCATATCAAAGGGAAGGACTTCATGATCAAAGGTTGGAGAAAAAGAGGAGAGAAAGGTTTTGTCAAAGGGTTTTGAGATGAAGAGAAGCCGAAAAGAGAGCATTACTGTCAAATAACTCTGATTTTCTCAGTAAAATAAGAGTCATAATGCTAAACTAAGAGAGGAAGGGAAAGGGAGATGGAGAATGCTTGAGGAGAGAAGAGGTTTGGAACAGCTCCTATGGGGAATAGGACAGAAAATCATTGAAGGAGGTAAGCAAACAGCTTACCTTCTTGCAGTGAAGTCCCAGTTGAGATGAGATAACATAAATTTGTAATGGAACCATTCAGCTTGGTTTCATAAGTCCCTCCAGCTCCATTCTGCAACATGTGAAAAGTTCAGACATTTCAGTTCTAGTTCTAATTGGAGTAGGTAAGCAGTGCACCAAATAGAGTACTAGACCTGGAGTCAAGAAGACTCAAATTCATGAGTTCAAATCTAACTTCAGACAATTACTGGCTGTGTGACTGGGCAGGTCACTTAATTTCATTTATCTCAGTTTCCTCATCTTGGAGAAGGGAAGGACAAACCACTCCAGTATATTTACTAAGAAAACCCCAAATAGAGTCACAGAGAGTTGAATTGAAAAATGACTCAACAATCAAAAAAGTTCCAGTTCCTCTGTGACTACCTATGGGACCTCTTGAGAGAGAGAGAGAGAGAGAGAGAGAAGGAGAAAAAGGAGGAGGAGGAGGAGGAGGAGGAGGAGGAGGAGGGGAGGAAGAAGAGGAGGAGGAGGAGGAGGAGGGAGAGAGGGGATTTGTGCTATGGGAGTGAAGTTTCATGTTAGCTGTATTTATAAGAAAATGGATTAATTAGATTCACCTTTTTTGACTCAAGGAAAATACCAGTAGAAGTTGCAAAGAATTTCATTAAAGTTCTATATTAGTAAAACCTTCCTAACCATTTGAGGTATCCCAAGGTAGAATCCCAAGGTATTACCTCTAGAGGTAATAAATTCCTTCTCATTGGAAGCCTTCCAATAGAGACTGTATCAGCACTTGTCAGGTTTGTCACTGTGAGGATCCCTTCCATGTATAGGATATACTAGATGTTCTGGAGCTTCCTTCCACCTCTCAAATTCTATAATTTTGTAAATTCTATGGGCCTATTCGTTAAAATTCCAGAGAAGAAATGACTATAGTAGACTGAATAAATATTTCTTGAATTGATTTCCTAAAAAATAACATAGAAAGAATTTCACACACACACACACACACACACACACACATGTACTTGTTGGTCCAGTGACAATGGTCTCCTTGCTGTTTCTACTCAGATGAGACATTCCATCTTGACTCCAGACATTTTCACTGGCTGTACCTCATGCCTGGAATTCTCTCCCATCAAAACACCATCATGATTGGTGTCTCAAGGGTTAAAACTAGTTAGGATTAACAGAGGATAAAGGCTAAAACCCAGACTTTGACTATGGTGACAGATTTCTCTTCTTCTGATCTCCCCTCGTCTTCCTAAACAAAAAGGTATTGAATTCTAGGGTAGCTTTGCCTTGGGTCGGTGGACAAGAATGTGTTTATTTTCTCATCAGCATAACAAGCAGTTAATCTGCCAGCTGGGTATCTCAAAGGTGCTATGTATTTCTGTATTTCTGTAATAGCTAACACTAGGGAGTTAAATACTTTGACAGGGGGGAAGCTGGATTGCCTTTTGAAAGATCCTTCTGCATCTTTGAAGTTTTCTCTCCATGAAAACATAAGCAATTATTTCTGGGATTAATATAGATTGGAATTCACCCACCTGTCCTATAGGTTCTTCCTAGAGAGTGTTTGTTTGACAGGGAAAAGTAAATAAGTTTCTTAAAAGACCACAAACAGAATTTGCTTCTTATTCCTCATTAAATTGAAGAAATTGGAGAAGCTGCATGGATCCAGAAAATTCAGATTCAAATTCCGTTTCTGATCCTTTCTTGCAGTGCAGATTTTCTGGGAGTCTTTGTTTTCAGATTTTATTTATTTTATTTTTAATTTGTGGAATAAAACAAGCATTTCCTTAACAGTATAATTTTTTAAAAAGATGACTGCACATGAAGCTGCAAATTTTTTATGTATAATTTGTTATTCCTTTCAAATATATAATCAAGTTAAGTGAATTTTTTTTTCTGTTTTAAAGAGTCTTTTAACCATTTAGCCATTTTTGGCCTGAGTTTCTCATATGTAAAATGAGGAAGTTGGAGTAGATGATCCCTAAGGTATCTTCCAGCCCAAAATTTATGATGATAATTTCCTGAGATTGAATCTCTGTATTGATTTTTTAATACTTTGCTGGAGGTTTTAAATACCTAGAGCTGGAGATTCACATACCAGAGAAGATAACTGCAAGAAGGAAACAGAAGAGAGAAAGGAAAAAGGAAAAAGAAATAAATTTTTAAAATAATAGAATAGTGACAAATGCTTCCACTGCACACCAACAATTCCATGTCTGAACTCTTGGAAATCACCTAGGGAGTTCAGAAAATCCTTCAAAAAATTTTAGAATTATAGAATCATAGCTGGAGAGTTCTTTTTTCCCCTCTTCTTGATTATTATGACAAACATTTCTTGTACTGATTTACTTAATTCTGATTTCTCTGCCCATTTTTATTGTTGTTGTCATTCAGTCCTTTTAGTCATGACCTCATTTAGGGTTTTCTTGATAAAGATACCAGAGGATTTTGCCATTTCTTTCAGCTCACTTTATACATGAGAAAATTGAGGTAAGGAGGAAACGTTTAAGTGATATGCCAGGGGTTACAGAACTAATGTCTGAAGTTGGATTTGAACTCAGGAAGATGAGTCTTTCTGACTTTAGGACCAGCATTCTATCCACTGTGCCACGTAGTTGTCCATTTTTACAATTTATTATTATAATTATAGGCCATATATTCTTCTTGTTTTTAATTTTTTTATTGATAGCTTTTGTTTTTATATTCTTTTTATTTCCCATTCTCTTTCTCTCATCCAGAAAGTCATTCCTTGCAACAGAGAATTTAAAGAGAGAAAAGAAGACAATCCTTTCTTCTTTCCTTGATCTCTTTGGTGTAGAGACTTAGTAATGGTATGATGAGATCAAAAGATATGCACTGTTAAATATCTTTTTGGATATAATCCCAACCAAATTGCTTTGCAGAATGGTTGGAGTAGTTCACAGCTCTACCAACAGTGTATTAATATGCCTATTTTCTCACAACCCCTCTAGCACATAATTTTCTATTTTTGTCAACTTTGACAATCTCATGAGTAAAATCTGAGTTGTTTTAATTTGCATATCTATTGATTTGCATATGTCTAATTATTAGATTTATGGCATTTTTCACATGATTACGAGTAGCTTAGATTGCTTTTTCCTCTGAAAATGCCTATTCATACAATTTGACCATTTGTCAATTAAGAAATAGCTTATGAATTTGAATCAATTCCCTCTAAATCTTAGAGATGAGAGTTTTATATATGAAGAAAACTTACTACAAAGATTTGATCCAATTTAGCCATTTCTCTTCTAAGTTTATTGGAATTTGTTTTGTTTGTATAGAAACATTTTTTTATTATGTAATCAAAATCACCCATTTTACCTTCTTTGATTCTTTTTATCCCTTGTTTAGTCATAAACTCTTCTATTCATAGATCTGACAGGTGATTTTTTCCTTGCTCTATTAATTTGTTTATGATGTCACCCTTTCATCTTTCTTAGTTGGCATTTGTTTTATTTAGAACTAATCCCTTCCTTAATATGTTCTCCTTCTCCTTTCCCTTTTTTCTTTTTCTTCCCTTCCTCTTCTGTTTCCCTATTTAGTAAAAGGTATTTCTGAGAGGGTATATGTGTATACACATACCTACATACTATATATAGATTTTCCTCCTTTTACTAGTTCAGATGGCAATGAAATACAAGTGTGAACTTCTACCATGTCCTCAATGTTTGTGTAATCTTCTTCTTGTGTACCCCATTTTGTGAGATAACTTACTCCTTTTCTTCCTGTTTTCCTCTTCCCTCCCTTTTCATTCTTTTAAAGTCATCAAAATGTATCAAAACCACTCCCTGTCCTTCCATCTAATTAGATTCACTTACTAACACCTAATAATAGTGTTTTGAAGGGACACATATCATTTCATCACATTAGAAAGCAAACAGGTTATCCTTTAGTCCCTTATGATTCTTAACTCATGTTTATCTTTTTATATTTCTCTTGACTCCTGTGTTTCTATTTCAGTGTTTCTACTCAGCTCTTTTCATCTACTATGAAATATTTTGCATTTTCTTTTCCTTTTTTTTATTCTTGTAATTTTGTTCTAGAATTTCTTGTTGCCTCATGGAGTCACATTATCTTCTGTTTGATCCATCCTAGTTTTCAGGGATTTTGCTTCTCAGATGAAGTTTTGTACTTCTTATTCCAAGCTATTAATTCCTCTTCTAATTTTTTCTTCCATAGATCTTATTTATTTTTCTTTTTTTTTTCCTCTAGTGCTCTCATTTAACTCTTCATTAATTCAATTCACTCTTTTTTTTAAGGCTTTTCCTTAAATTTGTATCCAACTATGCTCCTCTTTGAGGGGAGGAGAATGGGGGAAGGAACTCAACTGTACTTTTTTTTTTCTGCTATTCCATCATCTTCTACATACATGTGTATGTGTGTGTGTTTCAATTTTATTTATCTATCTGTTAGATCTGCCCAAAATTAAGGAATATTAAAGCTTCCAACTATCATTATATTTCTATCTAGATCTTATGGAAATTTATGGTTACATTAATTTTTCCTTTGTTAATTTAATTAATTTGGTCTTTATGAGTTTAACATTAATATCAGTTTGTTGTCTATGGCTTCTTTCACCATGATATCTATTTCTTTTTAAAATTTCATCGTGAATTTTTTGCATTTTCTTTGTCTGAGAGCATGCTGCAACTCTTGCATCTCTGGATTTACCTGCCACATAACAAATTTTTCCTAGGCCTTTAAATTTTTTTTTTTGCATTATTCTACTGTTAATGTAATTGCCTCAGACATCTAAAGCCTTTTCTATATCTGTTGTTGCTGTTGAAGTTCGGTCATTTTTCAGTTGTGATGTACTCTTCTTGACCTTATTTGTGATTTTCTTGGCAAAGATACTGAAGTAGTTTGCCATTTCCTTCTCCAACTCATTTTACAGATGATAAATTGAGGCAAAAAGAGTTAAGTGACTTGTCCAGAGCTACACAGCTAGTAGATGTCTGAGGATGGATTTGAACTCCTTACTCCAGGCCTGGAGTTCTATCCACTACATCACCTAGCTGCCCTTTTCATCTCTAACAACCTATAATTTGAGGTGCCTTTTACAGGCATCAAAAGTGTTTTATACTATGTTTATTCATAATGCTATGGTTAATTGACTATACAGACATTCTGGCTGTACAGCAGAAAAGCAATTGCCCATATGGCAAAATGAAAATCTTATTAACTGAACAGGTTTAAAAGTTCAGGCATTCAGACATATACCGCACTATAATTTAATTTAAGGAAATGATCCATTTTAAAAAGCTTACATCTCAACTTTGATTCTTTGTCATGAGGGCATGAGGGGTCAGAGAGGAGGAGTGGAAATGGTGGGAGAAATTTCCTCCTGAAGCAGTTTGTTCTATTTTAAGATAGATTTGATTTTTAAAAGAATCTCTCCTGCACATCAAATCATCCACTGATCCTAGTTCTACTCTCTGGAATGAATAAAAAAAGTATATTTCCTCTTTCACAAGCTAAAGACTAAAATTATGGATTTTACTGATATAGACAAGTCTCAAGTGAAGAATGTCCCTCTATCCATGCAAGCCAGCACCTTACCTTCAACTCATGGTCCTAGAACATGGAAAAGTTAAGTTCCTTGCCTGGGTCACATAGTCAGTCCATGTCAAAATCAAGATTTGAATTCAGGTCTTTCCAGTTATCATATAACAGCTCTTTGTATACATAAACATAATTTTTGTGCCTTCTCTAAATCTTTTATCAGTTGAAGAAGGAAATGACAAACCACTCAAGTATTTTTGCCAAGAAAACCCCAAATTGCTTATGAAAAATCGAACATGAATAAAAAGATTCAACAACAACAACAAAAAAAGTTTTTTCCCCCCTTTTTTTCTCTAGGACAAATATCCCCAGATACTTCTACTGATTCTCAAAGGACATGAAGTCAAGAACTTTCACCATTAAGGTGAATTCTCCAGATTGAGATGACAACTTTAATGGTTTTAGGACCTCTTTACCCTCTTAAAAATATAGATTTTATCTATCAATATTTGTCATAGTAGAAACGAATGTCTTAAACTACTGTCCCTATTTCAAGAAATTATTTGAAGGCCTGTTATGTAAAAGGGCCAGCCATTGTTTTGCTTAGTCCAAGGGAGTAGAACTAGAAATCTGAACATTGAAAAGAAAACTTGATGATGTCAAGAAAAACAATGAGAGCTGACCCAAAGGGAAATGGGCTGCTTGAAAAGGTACTATCCTTTATCTCCCAGGAGGTCTTCAAACAAAGATTGAGTGGACATTGAATAATATGTATTGGCTAGTCTCAACAACTGTTCCAACTCTCAATTTCTGTGAAATCTCTTTGGTGTTTTCATTTTTGGGAAAAGCATTTAATAGAAACTAAATGGCATCCAAGTACTTCAAGTAAATCCACATTTTCAAATTATTTGAATCATAGGTGGACTTCATTAAAATGTGAATAAACTGGTTAGGCATTTGCACAAACAAAAATACTACTTACAGAACACAGAATTAGGGAAAAATATTGATACCCTATTCTTTAGGAAATAAACTAGCCATGAGCATTAAGATCAAGAAAAACTGGCCTTGTTGGCACATACTTTAAATTGGGAGTGATTGTCAATGACATATTCTGATAAAATATTCAGGACTCATAAGTATAAACTAAACAAGTCGTTGCTTAATTTCTAAATGTGAGGTCCTTCAAAAGAAGTATGAGGGGAAATTACTAGGAAGAGAAATTCAATTCAATGAAGCAAAAATTTTTAATTTATTATTGATTGCCTTTTTTTCAATGTGCTAAAGATTTATACAAATAAACTCCAGCCAAACACAAATGTACCTTTCTGTGCATTGATATAATAAACAGTTTTCGCATTTTTTAAGGTCATTCCCAAACTCTTTGTCATTACAAAAAATTCAACTGGCACAATCAGTACAAATGTATTGAATGCCATTTTGATGTTGGCAAGGGTATTTTACCTCTCATCCTCGGTCCTCTTCCATAGGCTTCATCTGAATATTGTGAGCAATAATTTTTTCCAAGTCCAAACATAAAAGGTCATCTCGCAGAAAGGGCACCATCATATTAATGCAAATTATTGTGATTGATATATTGCCCTCAAATGCAAAGTCACTGTGTCCATGAATACAAATGCAGAGCCCCTAGATTTTTCAAGGGATATATGAAAACCCAAGAGACCTTCACATTTAAAGAAGTTGCCTTATTTTAAACTGGGGAAAACAAAATTCCACAGAAACAGAAACAGTGACACAAAATTATATGGATGCGTGAATGCACTTCCTAAGGTTGCCTTATAGTCTGTTCATCTCCTCAATGAGTCTGCATAATGATTTCAGACAGATGGGCTTTAGTTCACTCCCAAGATTTTAATATTCCCAAGATTATGGGCAGGAGGACATAGTCATTATCATTAAAAATATAATTTATAATTTATACTTTTATATTATATTGTATTTTAAATTATATTTATATTTATACTTCTAAGATTTTCAAAGTGCTTTATAAATACTATTTCTTTTGATACTCATATCAATCCCTGGGAAAGAGTTATTATTATAATTCCCATTTATAGATAAGGAAACTGAGAATGAGAATGTTTGAGGGACTTGCCTAACACAACTAGTTAAAAGCTGAGGCTGTGTTCAAATTCTACCTTAGATATTTTCCAGCTGGATGACCTTGTACAAGTTTCTTTATCTATAAAATAGGGACAATAAGAGCACCTACTTCATTTAATCATGACAATCAAATGAGACAATATTTGTAAGTGCTGTTTGTAAGTCTTAAAAACACCATAAAAATACTAGATATTATTATCACAGAAATTCCTTTAAAATTGATATTTTAAGGAAGCAGATCTAAGTAATGTACTCTATTCTTTAACTTCATGTTCCTAATTCAGTTATCACAAAGTATAATAGGTAATTTAGTGTGTCTATGAAATACATGCCCTTGGAGTCATTCAAACCTAACAAAATATTCAGATATTAAATATTTAACTTTCTTTTATGACTTCTGTAAAAGTAAATTTCTAATAATTGTTCAGGGATCCAACTCCTGATCTGTATTGCTGAAATGCCTCCTCACCATTCAGTATCTATGAGCTATACTTTGGGAAAATCAATACTGTCCTTAAGTAACTTACAGTCTACTTAGCGTTTGTCATCATTATCATCATAAAAAATATTTTTAAGTACCATTTTATGTGTGACATCATGAAGGCTTCATAACAAAATGAATTCAAATGGAACTCATCAAATACTACCAAAGGGATAAAAGTACTGAATTTATCATTAGGGGTTGGAATATAAACCACTGGGGTGACCTTGTCATATGATCATTTAATTTCAATGAACATCCGTTTCTTCATCTACAAAATTAGAAGGATGGATTTGCTGAGGTACTTTAAGAGTTAGGGAACGGACTTGTAATTTCTTTTGCAATTTATCACCTTAGAGAGTTGCCTAGAGCATTGAGAGGAGAAGTGACTTTCCCAGATTCACGTAGTTTTTATGTGATGGAGACCGAAGCTCCAAAGCCAGCAGTTAGTCCATTCCATTTTCCTGTCTCTTTGTAAGATACTTTACAATTCTGAATCTATGATCCTATTATGCCTTTCTTTAACAATCTCATTATTTAACATTGTGATTTAGCCCTCCAAGATCACATTTGCATCTGACAAAAGCCTGGCTTTTGGCAGGACTTTGAAACCCCTTTTCACCTGTCTCATCATAATGACTCTTGAATCCAATTTTCCAAATTACCTCCTTTTGTTATGGCTTGCTATACTTACTTTGATGACTGATTCATCTCAGAGATTTACTATTCAATAGATATTCTATAGTCATGAAATGTCAAAAGAAATCTCCTAAAACAAGTTGGAGCTGCCCTATCCCTTAGTGGCAGCATGAGAAAATAGCTTAACAGAGTGAGTTGGTATTTCCCAATATTACCTTTTATGTTTGTCCTATTTTTGTAATAACCAGAGATTTTGGCAAAAAAAAAAGTTGGGGAGAGCTCCTCAGGAATAAGGTGCTCCCTAAGTCACTATACTTTTTTCTAAAAGTCCCCCCTGTAATTCATCATTTAAGCCCCTTAATTTTTATTTCATGCTTGCTGGAGAATAACAGGTGAGCACAACATGATGTATCACATGAAAACTTGTCAGTCCTTTGGAGAAAAATTCATGGACTTTCCCACACTTTACCACGATATAACATTAATATCTTCACTTAGCAGATATGAAGAGCTTGTCCTAGGTGTTAGGGGCATTCAAAAATCATGACTGAGAAGTAGGAATGGCTGGGGGTCCTACTCAAACTGAGCTTACAATTTGATTTTCTTTTGAAGGTGAAGATCAGTTAACAACAAAAGATAGTAATTCTATAAGTGGTCATTTTGGAATTTATTAATATTTAATTCAAGTGAGCAAATAGTTATTAAATGCTAGGCCCAGTGCTAAGTAGCTTGAGGAACTAAAGATAAATATGACAGCGCATACTGTCATTCACTGATGGAAAAAAAAAGTCGGAATATTATAAATTCATAGAAAGGGTACAAGTTGTTACAAGAGTTCAGAAGAAGAAGGGATTACTTCTGACTGGGGCTTGGGGGATAAAGAACGACTTCACCTGAGCTTTGAATGATGGAAAGGATTTTAAAAGCTTGGGGAAAAAATGTGCAATCTTAATTCTCTTAAATTATGACTCTGTAGCCTCATACTAAGCCTCAGAGCTCATTTAAAAAAGAAACGTGCTAAACTGGAACATAGTTCTATAGTATGAATAATATTAATACCTATAAATTTTAAATGGTATATTTTCAGGAAGGAAACGAACATTTATTATAAATACTTAAGGAGGAAAAAAGCATTTAATAAGTGCCTACTATGTGCCAGGTACTGAGCTAATGCTTTACTATTATTTCATTTTATACTGGCAACAATTCTGGGAGATAGGTGCTATTGAGAAAATTGAGGGGGACAGAAGTTAAGTAATTTGCCTGAATGACTTAGGTAAGATTGAATGAATGATCCATGAGTCAACCTATGTCTGGGAAATCATTTTAAACTGCTCTATTAAATACAAAATAAGTTTGTGTGTGTACCTGCATGGTTCATGTGTGTATACAATTGGAAGTAGGGTTCCCATCTTTAAAGGAACCCTTTCTTAACCCCTCTCTATATCCTATTTATCGGGATTATGGTTTGCTTTGCATATATTTGTTTGCCTTAGATTGTGAGCTTTTTGAGGACAAGGACTGTCTTTTGCCTCTTTTTGTATCACTAGCACTCCTTTATAACAGGAGCTGGAGAAGCAAATAGCAAACCACTCCAGTATTCAATATTTATTGAATATGAATGAATGTCTTTCTGGGAGGCTACTTGCAGGATGATGTACAGTTAAGTAAAAGACTATTCCACAATAATATGTAGAAAATTAAGTGACTCTATAACCCATAACTTTCATTTACATTTATATTACATAATGTTCATAACATTCAATCACATTGTCACATTCACCTTTAAAAGTCAGAAAATACTTTAAGCTTTTGTTTTAAAAGATACTCTGGCATCTTAAATAAATGTTAGAAATATGGTTTTATAACATTAGTTATAAAGTAATGATCTAGTCTGAAGCTGGAATTGAGTAAAGGTCAGAAGTCTTTAGTTGCAGTCTGAATTGACCCACTTTACTGGCCTGTGGGAAGAGTTCTCTCTTCATAAAGTGGAGATAAAAATATATCATCTTTTTTTCTGTTCTTTCTGCCTCACAGCAATATTATAAAAACAAATGAAAGAATAAATGTCCACATGCTTGGAACTACAAAGGCAGCCAGCTAAGTAGTATAGTGCATAAAGGGCTGAACTTGAAATTTGAAAAACTTAAACTCTAATCTCAACTCTGAAACTTATTTATGACCTTGGCCAAATTACACAATCTTTGTTAAACTCAGTTTCCTTAGTCTGCAAAATAGGCATGCTAATAGTAGTGTGAACCTCACAGGGTTGAGCATCAAATGAGTCACAAAATGCTGGCTCTCATTATTACTTAGCCAAATTACTAACATTTCCATCTGTAAAAAAACAAAGTTACATAAGTTAAATTCTTCCATGAGCTTTTCAGAAATTTCTATAGAAATTCAATGACCTATATAGATCTACTTTTAAAATTCAGACTTTAAAGAAATATAGAAGAGCAAGTTACTTTAAATGAAGTCATAAACCGTGATGATGACATCTTTATCAGACAATAAACATTTATTAAGCATCTACACAATGCTAAGCATTGTGTATGTAAGATAGAACACATACTGCATTATTATGGGGTATTTTTATTCTTCTGTTTAACAAAAATTGATACTGAAATTGGGGCAGGGAGGCAGCTAGATAACATCATGGATAAAGAGCTGCACCTTAAATCAGAAAAATCTGAGTTCAAATGATGCCTTTAGACACTTCCCAGCAGTGTGATCCTGGCAAATCACTTACCCCTATCTGCCTCAGTTTCCTCATCTGTTAAATGAGCTGGAGAAAGAAGTAACAAATTACTTCAGTATCTTTGACAAGAAAATCCCAGATGGAGTCACAGAGAGTCAGACAAGACTGAACTACTGAAATTTATGTTTGTTCTAATGTACTACCCTAAATTTATAAAATGCTTCTTTGATGAATGACAAAACACAATCCCTAAACTATTTCCTACATCTCAAGGGATCCCAGGGACCCACAGGAATGTAATTTTTATTAACTTTTTATTTCAACAAGATCTATAAGCAAACTTTCCATTTTGTGTTTAAAATTGTGTCTGGTCAAGTTTTAGTATTTCTTTTGTCTGCATTTAGTAAGCCTAACTGTCTTTTACAGAGATTTAAGTGGTTAGGTCAGTCAAATTATAAGAGGAAAAATGGAATTTAAAGGAGTATGATTTTAAAAAATTAGAATTCTTTCTAAAACAAGTTATAGATTTGAAGAATTCTAAAGCTGAAACAGCTTTTAAAGGAATTTTTCAATTTACAAGGGAGGAAATTATAGCCTATAGAAGAGGAGTAGCTTAACTGGGGCAAGAGTGGAGAGAGCTCCAGACCTGGAGTCAGGAAGCCCTGAGTTCAAATGTGAGACTTGGACACTTACTGGGTGTGATCCTGGACAAGTCAACTAATCCTGTTTCCCTCAGTCTTTTGTAAAATGAGAAGAAAGAAATGTTTTTTTTTTCTGTATCATGCACCCCTTTAGCAATCTGATCAATCCTATGGACCCTTCTTAGAAAAAAAATTTTTTTAAATAATTCATAGAAAAATTCTTTTAAAAAATTTTAAATAATTCATAGAAATGCTACATTTCAGATAGAGGTCAAAGAAAAAGAAGTATGGCATTTTTTTCCCCAAAGTTCACAGGCCCATTTTGTGGGTAAGGTCTGTCCACTCTCTGAACCCTCTCCATTAAGGTTAAGTAATTCAGGATTAGAGAACCACAGCCTGAGAACTAGACAGAACATTTGAAGTCTAATTCATCAAAAATTTTTGTTCAGTTGTATTTTAATCATATTCAACACTGGGGCTTTTCTTGGCAAAGATATTAGATTCACTATTTCATTCTCAACTCATTTTACAGATAAAAAAAAAACAGTCATACAGGATTGAGTGACTTGCCTAGAGTCATAGAGTTGGTAAGCATCTGAAATCAGATTTGAATTTCCTGGCATTCTATCCACTGGGCCACCCAACTGCCCTCAATTCCATTTTACAGATGAGGAATTTGAGGCTCAAAGCAGTGAAATGTCCAAGGTCACACATGTACCAAATGGTGGAGCTATGATTTGAACATCGATCCATTAGCTTTAAATATAGCTATTTCCTCACCTACCACACAGGACTGTTGGGAGGATCAGAAGAGAAAATATTTGGCTTGGCATAGTTCCTGGCACATAGTAGGTGCTTAAGAAATGCTTGGCCTAATCTGTGCCGCCCTCTTCCCTTTCCTTTTCTACACTGCCATATTCCTTGTGCAAGTTTATTTTAGTAGTGAGAACAAACCTAGAAGCCCAGCCTTCTGACTCACTCGTATTCTCTTTCTAAGACACTACTACCTTCCAAACTGACACTTTCCAGGTTATCTAGGCTTGGGAAAAGATGTGCTCAGATCTGAATTGCAATTGAACTACCTCATATATTAGTTTTGGCTTAAATTGTGATATTGATTTAAGTTATTTAGTGACTTATTTATTGACTTAGTGACTTGAAAGAAGCTATAGTGTTCTCTCCCTCCTCCAGAAAAGGGGGAGGCGAGAAAAAAGAAAAAGAAAAAAGAGTGAGAGAAGCCAAGAAATAGAGATTTAAAAATAGGTAAAGATAATAGGAAGCTTAGATTGGGGGGATTTAGAGACAAATTAAAACTGGGCAAAATCTAAACTGTCTTTATCCATACAGCTGGGGTCATTTTACACAGATGGTCAAATAAGAATTGATGAAGTACCTACTAAGTGCAAAGTTCTAAGGATACAGATGGACTCATTCCTCAGAGAAGAGACAATTTTCTATTGTTAAATATTCACAAAATAAATTCAAGATGAGTATGCTGTATAGACAGCTGACATAGTAATTAATGGGGAAAATTCCTTTCAAGTCTGACCTCTGACACCCCTGCCTGTGTGCCAGGCTAATCTTAAGACTATAACCTGCAGACCAGGAGATCATTATACACCTCAACAACAATACTGTATGAAGATGTATTCTGATGGAAGTGGATTTCTTCAACAAAGAGATCTAACTCAGTTTCAATTGATCAATGATGGACAGAATCAGCTATGCCCAGAGAAGGAACACTGGGAAATGAGTGTAAACTGTTTGCATTTTTGTTTTTCTTTTCAGGTTATTTTTACTTTCTGAATCCAATTCTTCCTGTGCAACAAGAGAACTATACAGATCTGCACATATATATTGTATCTAGGATATACTGTGACATATTTAACATGTATAACCTCCCCTAGGGGAGGGGGTGGAGAGAGAGAAGGGAAAAATCAGAACAGAGTGCAAGGGATAATGTTTTTTAAAAAAATTACCCATGCATATGTACTGTCAATAAAAAAGTTATAATTATTTTTTAAATGGGTCACATTGAGCCCAAACTATCACTCCTAAAAAAAAAATAAAAAAAAGACTATAACCTGCAGAGCAGGTGCCAACCTACATTGATAGACAGCTGTTTCCTTATTGGGCACTCCTCATAACAATGAAGTCACAGGTAAGACCAAAAAAAAAAAAATGAAAAGGTCCATTTCTCTGCCCCATTTTCCTTTCATTTATTCTTCATTTTAAGATTACTTTTGGAACTGAGATGGTCCTTAAAGACCACCTATTTCACTCTTCTCTCATTCATAAATCAATTATAAGCAATTTAGGCCTATTAGGTGCCATGAACTATGATAAGATTCTGAGAATCTGAGGAAAATAAGACCTAAGGAAGAAGTCTAGAACAAAGATTCTTCCCAAATAGGAAAAGTAATTTCAAAACAATCAGAATTGCTAATCGTAGTCTTTCATGTTCAGTCTTCCAATTTAGAAAAGGGATCTTTTTAGAAGTAGAGTTTTGCTTTCGTTTCTGAATGATTTATAGAATCCAACCTTTACAACCTATTAAGATCAAAGTATTAACCATTAAAAGAAGAACTAAATCCGAAATCCACTCCCCCAAATATATATATATATATATTATATATATATACATACATACATACACACATGCACACACTTATTTATTTTGCGTTTTCGTTTGGAAAAGTACGAGTAAAATAACGACATTGGGCCATAAGAAATGATGAAATGGACAATTTCAGAGGAAGGCCTTTATAAAATGATGCAGAGGGAAGTGAGCAAAACCGGAACAATTTTATACCGTGATAAAAATTGATGTATTGATGAGTAAAATTTTGAAACACTTTAGAACACTATCAATGCAAAAGAATGACAGAGAAACACACCACTCCCCTCCTGACAGAGAGGTGATGAATTTAAAGAATGCAAAAAAGGCCATACATTTTTGGACCCGGCTTATATGGAAATCTGTTTTGCCAGGCTATTTAAATACTTAACGTGGTTTATTATAAAATTATTGTTTGTTGGGGGATAGGGGATATTGCGAGGGGCAGATTTTTTTTTTTTTTAACTTGTTAGATGAAAAAAAAATCAACTAAAAAAGGAAAAAGTTACAGACAAAGCTACTCTTTGGTTCCAAAATATGCTAATAGATACTGCATTACTCGTCTAGCAGGTCAGCTCAGAGTCTATATTTCTTTTCAGGTACACCCAGGCCAGCAAAAACAGCCCGAGGCAGGTATAAGGAAGAGGAAGTGCACACCTTCCCTAGCAAACCCAGCAGAAGAGGAGGTGCTTTCGGGATGCCGCAGCTGTCCAGCCCAGCCCTCAGCACCCCGGATGGAGCCCAGTCTCCCCGAATGCTCCAATGCTGGGGCAGGGCAGCAGGCAGAAGGTTTAGGGGGTGGTGTGTGTTAGGGAGAAGCTCCCTCCATTGGCTCGGCTCCGTCCAGGGGCGTGGAGGGGCGGAGGGAGCCGCGGACCTACCGGAAAGGGGGGAGGGGGTGTGCGCGCTTGGACTCCGCGGGGTTGGTGGACAGTCTGGCATCTGGCTCTTGGCCGCTCTTGGCGCGTCCGCCTCCGCGCATTGTTCTCGGGATCGGTGGCTCCGAGTGTCTGCGGCTAACCCTAACCAGGTGCCCCGGATCGGGTCTCTGTGGAGGTGGTCTCCCGGGGGGGAAGCGAAAGGAAGGACAGCCTGTGCCTTTCGCTCTAGCTGCTCCCTGCGCCCCGAGGGCCGGTGCGAATGGAGGGACTTTGGAACCAGGTCCCTAAGATTACGGTCGCTTGACACTGCAGTCTGGGATTGAAAAAGAGCAGCAGCGGGTCGAGAAAGGCGGAACGAAGAAGTAAACTGGTTTTTGCCTGGTGAAGAGCGTCACGCCCCCACTCCCTAAGAAAATCCACTCTGAAAAGAGCGGGCGATCCAGCGCGCAGACTGCGGAGCGGGCTGATACTGGTGGGAAGCACTGAGTCATCTGTCTCACCTGGGGTTTAAGGTTGGTTCAACTCTATTTGTTTTATTTCCCATCCCAACAGGTGCCAAGTGCTGCTGGCCTCGACCTAATGGGCAGAACGCAGCTTTCTGGGGTCTACCACTCTCATCTTCCCGTCCTTCCCCACTTTGATAGACCGTCCCCCTTTGGGTCCCTGGGACATCTGCACTGTTTTTGTTTTTGTTTTGGCACGACCTTCCCCTCTCCTCCCCTTCTCCTCTCCCACCCTCAGCGCAGCTGCCTACCTCTCTCCGTTCTTTCTCCTTGGTGGGTGGTTGTTTAGGTCCGGTTGCGGAAGACTCAAGTGCCATTATCTGGCAGGACAAACAACAATGAAGATGGATAGGTAGTACAGAGAACCTTGGGAATTGGGAAGCTTCCACTGTGCGGAGTGCTTTTCCCAGGAGTTAACTATTTTGTCGATTGTTGGTTTTCGTTTACGAATTCGGGTAGGGAGGAATAACCGATTTAGAGTGTCCATCTCTGACTATAACCCAGAATGTTTTTCTCATCGATTTGGACGTCTGAGGTGTCATGTGCCTCTAAGATGCCTCATAGTTCCAAGGTCTGGAAAGGATCTCAGAGACTGGCTAGTTCTTCCCAACTCCTCCCCCAACACTTTTTACCTTTCCACACACACACACACACACACTACATTTTACAATTGAGGAAAACAAGGTAACTCAGTTCCTCGACCAAGGTCACCCAGGTAATAAACATTCTAAGTGGAACTAGAGCCAAGGTCATTTCTTTTAAACTCCAGAGCTGGCGCTCCTGCCACGGTGCCAAGGCCACCTCCTATATGCCTGCTGAAGAGTGGCCCGAAAATCTAGTAGAAATCTGACTTAACTGTACAAGCAACGTAAACAATGGCTGGTACCAAAGAGAGGTAAGGAATGAAGCCCAGGAACACACGGGGCATCCTTCCAAACTCTAACACCTAAGCTGGGTGAGTTCAGGTGAACTGCAACTCTGCCCTTCTTTTAAAAAAGTCATTTCAACTAGATGCTCTTAAGTGTTGGAAGCAGGTCGAGAGAGTCCGAAGGAGAGGGCAGTGAGCTGAGTCATGCACTTACTATGCCTTGTGTGTAACATGCCCATCTCCACGAACTCCACTGGCACCTGCACAAAATAGTGTACACACGTACTTATGACTTATGTGCTGCGTATGTCTATTCTGTGGAGTCCTAGTTTCCAAGGAGCTTATCTCGTGTGTGTACATAGAGATTTAGTGCTGGATGGGATGTAAAGTGTGTGTGACCAGGGTGTTAAAAGGAAAGAAGTGGGGGGATGCTATTGTGTTCACCTTTGGATGGTGATATGTGGAGTCAGATACATTATCAACAAGCAATTTTTCCTACCTCCACAAAAATAGTGCTTAGAGCAAAGCATGTGATGATCACACTTGTTCAGAAGCTAGGGGAAGTTGGACTGTGGAGCTATTTGTGTTCAGAGAAACAGGAAATATTCTCAATTGACATAAATAAAAATATTGGAGAAAATGATTGTCATGATTTGGGAGGAAAATGACAAGCAAAAATGTGATTTACAAGTTCATGGAATCATAGGGTTGGAAGAGAGCCCAGAGGATCCCAAGCCAACTCACTACCCTGTGTATGAATTCCTTGGATATCTTGAACTACTTAGAGACTAGGTTCTCCCTCTCTGAACCCCTACCTCAGAGGCAGCCTGTTCATTACTGGAGAGTTCTATTTCAAAGTACTTCTACAATGAACTTGAGTTTCAGAAGCACTTGCTGCTTCTGCGTTTATATCATAATATGAAAGAAGTTGAATCTGGCAGATTTTGAGGGGACATTATTATAAGTTGTCCTCCTATTGATGATTTTGACCTATGAAAAGGTACAGAGCAAATCTGAGTTCCTAACTATAAGTTCTGTGAAGGCTAGGACCTGCTTCTTATTTAAGACACTCTATTTTTAGCAAGCGATGGTTGCTGGCACTGAGAAATGTTTTTTTAATTGAGTTAAGTAAATGTTTCTTTGCATGGTCTAATAACCTTTACTTTAGATTATAAAGCAAAGATCAGGAAAGTGGTCATTGATCAGTACATTTCTTATTCTCTTATTTCCCTTGGATTTGGTGACATTTCTAGTCAGTAAATTTTGAAGCTTCATTGGATTTCTGTTCATTCAGGACTAATATTATTAACTTCTTGGCATTTACTTTCCGCCACATTTTTTTTCCCATGTCCTTTCCTGTTTTAGTCACTGATCCCATTAGAATGTCATGGTATGCATATTTCCATCATAATTATAAAAGGCATTTATTAAGCTTCATTGAAGTGACAGGTAGTATGTGTAACTTGGAAGAAGGACACAAAGAGACACAAGATCTTATCTAAGAATCTGTGCTACTTGAGACAATAAGCAAAGTACACTGATGTGACCAAAAAAAGAGGAAAAAATGACATAACTTGAGAATACAATATTTTCAATATTTGACTACAGGAAAAATAGTACAGCCTGATGTGCCTAGTATTCAATCCGAGTCTGTTGTCAGGTAGAATAGAGGAGGAAAAAAGGATACTCTCATCTAATGAGATTTCTTATAAAAAATAAGATTTGAATGACAGAAATAGGAAAGATGTTGAGCAGAGGAGGATTTGTAGGAATTGAACCTTTGAGAAGAAATTAATAATTTTCTAATGACTCAACTTTTGTCTAGGTTTTTATATTTTATAAAGCACTTTCCTCACAATAATACTTTAAGGAGGGGGGTAGTTCCCACTTTAAAGTTGAGGACACTATGTGGGATATGTGTGATCAAAAAGCTCATAAGTGGGCCAGCTGCTAAGTGTCAGAGATGCTTCCGCCCTGATCTGATTCCAAATTCAGTGCTCTTACCACTGGAGTGCAAAGTCTAAATGGTGTGCAAGTCCCCCTGGTTGGAGGGCTTTAAGGTAGAGTAGGCAGGGTCTGTAACTTGATCCAGAGTACAATGAATGGAAGATATCAGTAGGAGAGTTGGTGGCTTGATTAGTTTTTGGTAGGGTCTTAGGTTAAATGAACCCTGTCTTTTTCATTTGTTTTAAAATGTATGACCTTTCATATAATTAGTGGTTGAATCCAAGAGCCTTCTCTTTCCTTCTGCTGTTCTCCCAAATATTTAAAGCATTAATATTCCCCAGTTTTAAAATTTTCAAAATGATAGATAAAATAATGATGATATCATGTAATATAGGAATGATAGACAAGAAAAGAAAACACCATACCCATTGAATCAGGCCATCTGACTTTAGAGCCTGGTCAATCAAGCAAACCATCCAAAAATATTTGCCATCCATTAATTGTATGAATAAATGACTGAACAACCACAAAAAACCTGTGTGAATTTGGGCACAGGTCACTTAACTTCTCTTCTTGTTGCTCTCCCCACTTCTTTTTGTGAAATGAGTTACTTTGGACTAAGTTAGACCCTTCTGGCTTTGTGAGCCTGGAATCCATTTTCCTTGCTGCCAACTCATACATTTAGAGGAGTTAGAGTGGGAGTCTTAGGGTTAGGGAACCCTGGTTTGTTCTGGAGAAAAGAGAGAAGGCAATAAACACTAAAAAACATAGTTGTCCAATGACTTTGTAGATGCATTATTTGTTTGGGTTTTTTTTTTAACTTATTGATTTTTTTTTATTTTTCAAATTTTATTTATCCAAATACACATAAAGATAGTTTTCAACATTCACTTTTGTAAAACTTTGAGTTCCAAATTTTTCTGCCCCCTTTATCTCCTCCTTCCTAAAGACAGCAAACAATATAATAGAGTTTAAATATGTGCAATTTTAAAAACATTTCCATATTGGCCATGTTGTACAAGAAAAATCAGATCAAAGGGGAAAAAACTATGAGAAAAAAACAAGCAAACAAACAGCATTTGTTTTGGTTTTAAATGAGTAGAAGAGGACAGAGAAAAGCAAAAATATTAATATTTTAATATGAAAGAGTTAAATATATATCAAAAATATGTAAAACTTTGGAAACATGTGCTCTTCTTAGCTACCTTCCCTCCTCCTGAACCCCCATTTTTCATTCTGTAAATACATTTAAAGAGCATCTCAAAGGTCAGATTCTTTGGAACCTAATTTTATTTTGGTTCATGAGATGTTGAAAGCATTTAACTTGAGGTGCTCTTCAGAAGACTAACCTAAATTCTTTATTCAGTGATCACTGTTGTTAAATTTAAATATGAAACAATTTCAGTAATATACTTTATATATCTCCAATATCTGGACATTATTCAACTGTTCCATGTAGAAGGATTTTTCCTTAACATTAGATTATTTAAAATATGTCTTAAAATCAGAATTCATTTGGTAAAGCATTACATTGCAGTGTTCTTTTAGAAAAGGAAAAATGTGTGATGTTTGTAAATTTTTATAAAATGTGTGAGAGCATAAAATTTAAGGGAGAGTAAACAGGGACAATTAATCTTTAATTCAAGAACCTTGTTTGGAGAATGTATTTTAAACAGGTTTCTCTGTGTTCTGGCACTATAGTAAGTATTACATAATACAGTGGAAATAGAAAATTCCACCTGCCACTAAGAGCCATTACTGAATTTTGTTTTCCTAGCATGATGAATAGTCTTTAGAGAAGAATTTGTTTTATCAAAGGGTGTCATCACTGTGTTATTTTTTTCCAACATAACTATTCTGGCTTGAACCTTTCACTGACTTTAACTGTTGTCCTCTGAAGTACTTGGACCCATTTTTAAAATCAAAAGATAAGTTATTCTCCTGAGAGAATGGAATATTCCACTCTTGTAAAAGATGGATATCCAGTGAGAACAAAGGGTTAGTGACTGTCCTCACCCAGTGTACTTTCCAAACAATATATCATGTGACTTAATTCTTTCATAAATACTCCTTAAGGGCACAGAAGGCAATTTCCAGAACATTTGATAGTGAGATATGATTACTTGTTTTTGCTTTTCTAATTAGCATGTTGCAAGAGTGAAACTCAACATTTTGAAATGATGAGGAGGCAAAGATCCACCTAGTGAAGGAGCCTGGATACTGCAATGAATTTGAAATTGCTTAAGAGATTTTAATCATCTCCTAGAGTTTGTTAGTTGAACTGAAATAAAGGATTTTACTCTTTCTTACATTGGTATGAGCAGTGGAAAGAACAGTTACTTGGAGGCATTTTTGAGTCTTGTCTTTTCCACATATATAACTTTGCTTAACTCTTAATCAATCATCAAACATTTACTAAAGCCTTACTATGTGCTAGGAGGCAGCTAGATAGTTCACTGGCCTAGAGTCAGGAAGACCTACAAATTTGTCCTCCAGAGACTTACTAGCTGTGTATCAACTCAAGTTGTTTTAATCTACTGGATTACTACTTTAGTATTTGCCAAGAAAGCCCTGTGGACAGCATGCTCCACAGGGTCATGAGGTGTTGGTCAGGAAGAATCAGACATGACTGATGGCTGAATAACAAGCAAATACCATGTGCTAAGTCTTAAATTGAGGTTACAAAGAATAAAGGAATTCCTACTCACAAGACATAGGAGGAAACAATTACATATTGCTACATAAATATAGAATCAGTAAGAAAAAAACAAATGCAAATAGATAAAAAGTAACCAGATACAGGGGTTCGGTGGATAAGAAGGCCAGGCCACAAGTCAGGAAAATCTAAGTTTAAATATTGCCTCACATACTTCCCAGCTGTGTGATCCTGGGGAAGTCACATAACTCTATTTGCTGCAGTTTCCTTATCTGTGAAATGTACTGGAGAAGGAAATGACAAAACATCCTTTGACAGAAATACCAAAATATCTGTTTTTGCTCTTGGTGACAATTGCTAATCCTACTGTGATTGTTTTCTATATGTATCACTAAAGGAAATTCTAAGCGTCAGCAAAAGAGTTTAATTAAATTAAAGATTTTTTTCCCTATCCAAGTTCATGAATCAGGACTTTTCGGACTCATTACCTCCAATATATGTCTCACTGGAGTTGTGTCTTGAAGAAAGAGTGAGACTGTGAGGTGGAGAGGAGAAAATGAGTGTGTTCCAAGTCTGGAGGATAGCCATTAGGGGACAGAGTGATAGAAGGTAAAGGGTTGCATTTTGTGCAGAAGAGATCATTTGAGCTGGATTGCAGAATAAGGGAGCAGAAATAATGTCTACTGAAGTTAGAAAGGCTAGTTGGGGCCTAGTTGTGTGGGAACAAGTAACCAGTGAAGTTGAAATTAAATGGATTGCAAGTTTATTTGTTTTTTTTTTTTTTCTGGTATAATGGCTTAAGAGTTGAAAATTACACAACCTTTTAACGGAAATCACCAAGAAAGAAATTAGACCTTCCTTAAAGACTGTAAGATTTTTGACCCCTGATGGAAACTGCCAATATTATCTGGGAAGGGGGTGAAATTTCAGAAGACCCTCATAAATTTGGAGGAGTTCCCAGAAAGTCAGGCTTAAAAGTTGACCACTCTGTTATTTATGCTACTATCATGGTGCATTTCTTTCTTAGAAGATTGACAAGGTATCACATTTCTGCAGTGCACTATATCACCAAGTATCATGGTAAAGGAAACGGGAAAATAGCATCTTTTAGAACTTCAGGTCTTCAAGGGGCTGCCTTTGGATTATGTTAGTCACTGAGTGTAGAGTGCTGAAAAGAACACTGGAGCTGGACTCCAAACTTGATTGCCACCTACTACCTGCTTACCCTTGTGAAACTTGGTTTATTTCCCTTAGCTTCAATTTCTTTCTGTAAAACTGGGGTTTTCAAATCCACCAGTATAGTTCCTTCCCAAAATAACGCCTATGAAATGGTGGCAGTCTGTTGAAGAGTAATTTGACTTTCACTTTTTTTTCCCTGATGGAAATGTGTATAAGCAGATAAAAAGTAGCATTCCTTAATATCCTTAATTAGGAATAAAGATGAACAGAGTCAAAAAAAAAAAAAAAAGGAGTATAACTAGGAGGAAAATTACAAATTACCAAGTAAAATGGTTTGATACTTCAGCGGAAAAGTGATCTCACTATTTATTGTCAAGTCAATAAGCATTTATTAAGTACCTACTATATGCTGAGCAATTAACATATAAAGAAAGGAAAAGAGCTTCCAAAGCTCCAAGGAGCTCACAATTTTTTTTTATTAAAACTTTTTATTTTCAAAATATATTCTTGGATAATTTTTCAACATTGACCCTTGCAAAATGTTCTAATTTCCCTCCCCTCCTCCCCATCTCCTCCCCTAGATGGCAAATAATCCAATATATGTTAAACGAGGTAAAAAAATGTGCTAAATTCAATATATACATATATATTTATAAAATTATCTTGCACAAAAAAATCAGATCAAAAAGGAAAAATGAGAAAGAAAATAAAATTCAAGCAAACAACAATAAGAAAAAAGAAGTGAACATGCTTTGTTGTGAACCACACTCAATTCCCACAGTCCTCTCTCTGGGTGCAGATGGCTCTCTACAATTATGAGACCATTGGAACTGTCCTGAATCATCTGAGAGCCACATCTATCAGAATTGATCATTGTATAATCTTCTTGTTGCCACGTACAATGATCTCCTGGTTCTGCTCATTTCACTTAGTATCAGTTTGTGTAAGTCTCTCCAGGCCTCTCTCAAATTATCTTGCTCATCATTTCTTATGGAATAATAATATTCCATAACATTCATATACAATAACTTATTCAGCCATTCTCCAGTCAATGGGCATCCACTCAGTTTCCAGTTTCCTGACACTACAAAAAGGGCTGCCAAAACATTTTTGCACATGCAGGTCCTTTCCCCTCCTTTAAGATCTCTTTGGGATACAAGCCCAGTAGAAATACAGCTGGATCAAAGGATATGCACAGTGTGATAACGCTTTGGGCATAGTTCCAAATTGGAGCTCACAGTCTAATGGAGGAAGAACATGCAAACTGTAAAAAAACAAAGTACAGACAAAATAAATTGGGGATGATCTCAGAAGGAAGGCACTAAGATTAAGGACTGGGAAAAATTTCTTGCAAAAGGTATGTTCATTCCAACCTATTTATGCCTTTTCAGCTACTATTGCCCTACCTTCCTCCTCCCATCAGTTTTCTACTGTCTGACCACAATGGCCAGGAAGGCCTGCTTTGGATCTGTTGGAATCATATCAATAGCATTGGGTTATCCACTGGTCTCCCTGCCTCTGAACACATGACCAGCTCACCTTTCTAGTAATACATCTTTCTGACCTACTTTAAGCTAATTCTGTTCAAAATATAGCAGACTTCTTATGTCTCTTGTGTACCTCTCCATTGCCTTTTGGACAACCATCTACCCAAGGTAGATGTCTGAAAAAAAAAGTCCAAATACTGCTATAAAAGAAGATCCCTCCCCTAAACTATGTCCCACCCCCATCAGGTTCATGGTCTTTTTGGAATCTAGCCAGGGAATTAGAAGCTAGTAATTCCAGGATGTTAGGTAGGATTTCTTTCACAAAACAAATATACTTTCAAAGTTCAATCATGATATACTGGAACTTTGTTCATTCTCTGTTTCATTCACCATTGTGACTCTTCTAGACCTTTTCCCACAAGTACCCCCCATCTCTTTCTCTTTCCCTTCCTGTTCGCCCCCCCCCCCATATTTAAAGGCTGCTGCGTGGGGTAATGAGTGCCAGATTCAGTTCTTCCTCAGATGATCCCTTTCAACCTCAGTTCTATGATCAGTCAAATAGAAATAATAAACACCTACCTTACAGGGTTGTAAAAATCAAGGATCAATATATCTAAAGTATTTTTTATAAATCTCAAAGTACTACATAAGACCGAGTTAATATTGTTATTAGCTGATAATAGCCTCCTTTTTTACTGAGAAAATTAAGGTTTTCTTTAAAAAGTTCCTTCAACCAGACTTCTCATGACTTCATTTATTCTCTTGTCTTTGTCTTAGGGGAAGAGGTTTGCCTGCCCTTTGCTAATATTTCTCTGCAGGTGCCCTCCATTCCTTGCTGTTTCCTTGGGACCCCAGTAGTCTCAGCTCCTCTAATTCATGAATCTTCCATCTGACCCTTCCTACTGGTTCCTTCTGATCTGCCTACAGATTTTCAGACATCTAATTCTGAAGGAGGTGGAGGAAGGTAGCAGGAAGAGGAGATCCTCTTTCTCTCCTTTTCTCTCCTCCCCTTTATGGCCATAATTCTTGAGAAAGTTGATTATGCTTCCTGCCTCAATTTCTTCCCTAACTGACTTTTGAGAAAAAAATGAATGAGGAAAAACCACATGTAAAACACATCCAAAGGGCCAGATATGAAGATTTTCCTTAGGTAACAGAGCAGAAAATATAATGTGCATAGATGTCTCTTTGAAATCAATCTTTTCCCCTTTTCTTAGTGGTAATCCACTCAGTTGTAGAACTCTGCCTGGAAAGAAGCGTTCCTAATTGGTGGATGATGGAAAACTCACCCACCACTAAACCTCACTGGACCCAGACCATACTTCACCTCCAAACCAAATTTCATTAATCTTAGACATCACATAGGGAAAATGTTAGTATTTGGCCCTGAGTAGGTGCGTGGTAACTGCTTTTTTCCCTTTCCATTCATGTTTTCTCAAAGATCATCAGTGACCTTTTATTCTTCACATTCAAAACCTTTTTCAGACCTCATTTTTCTTGACCCATAGTTGAAAAGGACTAAGATGTCCATAAGAAGGAAAATATCCATTAGTTATCTAATCCAAAGAGTCTCTTTTGATGAGTACTCAGTTTCTCACTGTGACTTCAGCATTCTTCAGCGTCCATGAAAGAAAGAGCAAAGGGAAAGAAATCATTGATTTTCTAAAACTTAGTCAGAAGGAATACTGTCATATAATTAGTATTTTATTTTCTACAGAATTTGACACTACTGACTACCTCTTTCTTTTTAATAATCCCTTTTTCCTTAGTTTCAGATTTACCTTCATTCTATTTTAGTTTATTTTTTATTTTATTTCTGCATGGTCCTTCTTTATCTCTACCAATTCACTGACTCATTCCTGGTTCCTTAAGGTAGACACCCCCCCCCCCAGATGCTCCTGATGGCTCCCTTTTTGCTCTCTTGGTAATTTGGTTTACTCCTACATTATCTAACCCTTCTCTGCAGTTTCTAAATCTCTATATTTAACCTTGATCTCTTCTGGGTTCCAAAGCTGCATCTCCAAATGCTAAAAAGACATCTCCTTCAAGATTACCTACCAGCTTTATATAAAAAGCTATCTTGATAATACTCTAATATTTGGGCTAGAAGCTCTTTTTAAAATCAAAAACTCTTTGAAGCAAAGACTTGAGTTGATGTTCACCAAGACTTTACAGGTAAATAAATTTTAAAAAGGAACAGAATGGGCTAGATTAGAAAATTATGACAATATTATATAGTCGGGGGACATATAGTTATGAAGCACTTTGAGGTTTATAAAGGACATTCTTCAGCACACTTCTATAAAGTAGAGTAAGCATTATCTTCATTTTATAGATGAGGAAATTCAAGTTGGGGATGTAAAGTGATTTGTCCATGTTCATACTTATTGGAAAGGGCAGCTAATGTGATGCAGTGAATAGAATGCTGGACCTGGAGTCAGGGAGATTCATTCCCCTGAGTTCAAATTCAGTGTTTGAGGCTAGCTATGTGACTCTAGCCAAGACACTTAACACTGCCTCAGTTTGCTCATCTGGAAAATGACCTGGAGAAGGAAATGAGAAAACAACTGTCCCAAAAACCTCAAATGGAGTCACAAAGAGTTGAACATGACCAAAATGACTGAACAATAAAAATACATGTTTGAAACTGGTATTTGAACCCGGGTCTTTTTACTCCTGAAGTTCTTAATGCTGAACCCACTCTGGGCAAGCATCTCATCAGAATATATACTTTCCCATATTCCTTCCAACACTGACTAGACTCTACATGATTTTAGAAAGTATGGACAGGATATTAAAATATACTTTGAATCAGCCCCCGTGTCTCTGTTTTACTCATTCTCTTGTACAATTTGAATCGCCACCTGAAACCTCCTTTTCTTTCCCTACTGCACCTGCTTGATCATAAATAACATCTTAGTCAGTGATTTAGAAGAAGGCAGCTTTTCATCTTGTTCTTCAGCTTGTCTGAAGCCATTAGGCATGGCTTTCACATCAATCTGTCCTTTGAACCACAAAAAGTTTGCCTCCATCACTCCTGAATCAATCAGGCTGAACCTAGCAAAACAGGGTCTAGAAAGGGCATGATCTCTAGCTTAGGTGCCCTTCTGAGATATTGTTTTCTACCTAAGCAAGGAATTTCTCTCCTAACCTTACCATATTGCTAATTAGAAGGAAAATTGTTTTTAGTTACCATGAGGAGAAAGTTATAGAAAGATCAATAGAGCCCTTAAAACTAGAAGAACCAGGCATGTTTGCAAAAAACAAAACGACAAAACAAAAATCTATAATTTTACCCATCCTTCTGTCTGTCTTTTCTTTGTCTCTTGGATTAAAAAAATGTATCAATTGACACAGAGCTCCTTAGGTATTCTTCAATTACAGCCCTATTAGTATCTGAGGATTTCCTTTGTCACCCTATGAATTTTATGTATTTGAAAACATGATTCTGAGGAGTCCATAGGCTTCCCTAATCTGACAAAGGGAGTTCTATGATAGCAGAAATTTAATACAAATAGATGTGTAAGTTTAATATCTTTGTCTAAAAGACAATCAATTTAGTTTTCCCCTTTTTTGAACTCTATTCAACAAACCTTTCAACCTGGATTCTTGGATGTCTCTTTGTTGGATACTGACATGTCTTGGCACCGTAGATTTTAATAGATTCATTAACATTTCCTTTATTAACATCCCACCTTACAAATGCCCTGGAAATGTCAAGAATCAGTATTCAGTTTTGCTGGGGTTCTATCCCCTGCCAAAGCCCGGAAAATAAGCATCCTCTGAAACTTTGGATATGGTATGTTCCTTTTCTGTTAATGTAGGTAATCTTTGAACTTGGGCGGGGGAAGAAAAAAAGGGGTGGGAAAAGATGTTTTTCTGTTTCTCTTTCCCTCATGAAGACTAACTATAAACAGGCTCTAATAGCTTAAAACTACACTGCAACTTTTGGGACATTGTGTATTAACAACAATAAAGTTTGACTATATGTTATATATAGGGTTTTGTGGAGTGACCTGTGAAGTTAAAAACCATTTAACTGTGGTAAAAAATGGGCTCTGGGTTTTAAGTTGTTTACAAACTTTTGAAATACAATCCATTTGTTTGGGGACTAAATATACAAGAATAGCCTCTGAAGTAGTCATTTTGAAAGTAAACCAAATGAAAGATTATCTTTTGTTATTTGTACAGTACAAATTCTCACTTTCTCCAGAAAAGATTAAGTGTAGAATCATTGTGGAAAGTGAGTATTTAACTTGATATTTTGAGCCTGTCAGGAGTTCTTAACCTGAGATCCACAGACTCCTTGGGGGTTCATAAATATATTTCAGAAAAATACATGAACTTGGAACTTTTAATATGTTGATAACTATATTTAAATATAATTCTTTCCTCTATAATCCTATTGTTTTATTTTATTTTGCTCAAAAGCATTATTCTAAGAAGGCCTTCTTAGATTTCACCAGATTAACAAAGGTGTCCTATGACCCAGAAAAAGTTATGAATCACTGATTTAATTGGAAGATTTTTTTTTTTACTCTAGGGGAAAAAAAAAGAACTAAATACATTTTTACTCTGGTGTGCCAAAGTTAAGAAAAGAGGTAACAGTATTAAAGATGGACTGGTGTAGAGAGGGATAGATATTAAAAAGTTTAAAATGGAGGATAAAGCATTTTGAAGGATGAAGAAACTGATAAAGGAAAGGAATCTAGGCCATTAGGGTATTTACTAGTTATGTTACTACAGATGCGTCCTGGGAAACCAGAGAAAGTACAGTCTTGAGAATATATTTGTGGTGACTTTTTGACAGTCTGAATTGCCAGTTTTCTAATGTATGCTATACTTGAAAATTTGAACTACACAAGCCAACATACAAGATATTTCCAGGGACACACACAACCGTGGCAAAAACCAGACCAGACCTTTCTAAGTATATTGCTGTAAGCTAAAGAAGTCTCACCTAGTTATTCTCACTTTCTTGTCACCATAATCACTAAGAAATCTCTGATTGTGCTAACATTTAAGAAATAAAGCACCAATCATAGAAACAGAGGCGAGAGGAATCAGAACACCTGAGAAAGGTTTCAAAAACTTTGCTGAGATACTCTAGAGATAGCATGATAGAGATTCCATAGTCTGGAATTCTACATACTGGTGATATGATATTGGCAAGGAGCTCTGGAAGCAGTTAAATTCCAGATTAAATTTTGATTTTCATTACTATACCAGTGAAATCACAAGTCCCTTTACTCCCACCAGAAAAAGGTGGGGGAGGGAATGGAGAAAGTCATAGAGAGTCATACCAGAATCATAGACCCACATAACATTTAATTCATTGATCTTTAATGAATGTATTAATATAGTTTCTTTTTATGAAAGAAAATTTTGATTCTTGATTTATTTTGATACCTGGAAATTAATATGAAATTTACATTAAGGCATGTTATACCTAATCATTTCTTTTAAACTCTTATCTTTAAGGAAAAAAACAGATTTTTAAAAATTCTTTCCAGGATTCTCTTTCCTGATAAAAGTTGTCCTTTTTAATTTTAGGATAAACTACCCAAAGCGTTATTTTCAGTTCTTTGAACATTAATATATTCCACAAATTCCTTAAATATTAAAATATTTATTTATAAACTAGCACCAGGCTGGTATGTAGGCTCAAGTAATACATCTAGGTTTTGTGAGTCTGGATCCATGACAGGAAGAAAAAGGCTTTATTTAAGTGGATATCCTCCAAGATTAGCTAGGTAGTTCAATAGATAAAGGATTGGGCCTAGAATCAAGAAGCTCTGAGTTTAGATCTGAGTTTATTTATTTATGTCACTGAGCAAATCACTTAACCCCTGTATATCTCAGTTTCCTCATCTGTGAAATGAGGAACATCATACTATACCTACCTTCCAAGATTGTTGAGAGGATCAAATAATTATAAAGTGTTTAGCAAAGTTCAGGACAGAAGATACTATATAAATGTTAGCTATTATTATTATCTTCTATTCACACTATTTATATTCTGTAAGTTTATTGTTCTGCCCCCAATTAGACTGTGAACTAATTAAGGACAGGGACTATGTTTTTGCCACTTTGTACCTTGATTACTTAGCTCAGTGCCTAATCCATAGAAAGCACTTAATAAATGCTTAATTGAATGAATGCTGCTGTTGGTAAAGTTAATACAGCAGTCTTTCATGATCACTACAAGTAAAGGAATCCTTTTACTTGAAAAAATAGAAAATAAATTCTCTCTTCTATGTTTTTAAGCAATCTAAGTGTTCAACAATAGAAGAATTATGAAATAATGTAATTGCATGTTAATGTAATAGAATATTATAATTCAATTAAAACTCACAAATAGTAATGCAAAAATCTTGAGGGGAAAAAAGCGGGATTATATGAACGTCATACATAATACATTCCCAAAATCCATTTCCACTTCCATTCACCAATTTGGCTGTAATGGAAGTCTAGTAGCATAGTAGAGGGATGTTCATGGGTGAGAAGGCAGCTGAGTCATGGTTGTGAAGCCCAGGAGACAACTTGGAGGTCTTGAAACATAAACTAACTGAGTACTTTATATGTGGGTTAGACCAGAGTCACTAAGATCCCTTTAATTTTGTGGTCCTCCTGTATAGACAGCTGATTATTAATAATATTTAAGGCTTAAAACCATCAGAAGTCAAATTTAGGTAAGAGGAGATTCTACCAGGGATTCTTAGGAAGAAACTGAGATCTCTTCACCTTTCCTAAATCTTCCTAAATCCCTCCCTATGTAAAGATAGAGCCAATTGCTTAAACCTTTTCTCAAAATAAGAGCTGTATTTCTTCCAAATAATTTCTAAAAGAGAGCATTGAAAGGACCACAAGATCCAATCTCTTGATTCAATGCACAAAGTTCATTATTCTTTGCCCAGGTTATCTTTCAGACTTAGAATGCTTTCTTTCTCACCTCTGCTTCCTTCAAAGTTCAAGGCAAATACTTCCTTGTTAAGAAGCTTCTCCTAATCCACCCCACCCCCCAGCTGCTAGCATTTCCCCTAAAATTATCTTATGTATATTTTGTATATAACAATAACAAATAGCATTTGTTCATAAAATATGATCATATATAAAATTATGTAATATATATGACAATAAATTATATATTACACTATAATATCATATAATATATAATCACATATTATTATATTATAATATAATAATAATAGCATTTATGCAGTATATATGATTTGGTGTCAAATTCAAATAGAAACAGCATCCACCAAACTGTAGATAAGGATATCTCTGCAGCCTACATATTGAGTTAGAAAACCACATGATAACATTATGTATGTTCTATTGCATTTTGTTCATTAAATATTTATTTATGAAATTAAACATTTTTATAATTGTTTATAATATAATAGTATATATTTTATATACTTAAATATAATGTATATTACATATATATGTATAAAATATAATATATTACATATACTATATAAATATAATGTATATTGTATCTATAATTATATGTGATATAATTATAAAATAATAATAAAATTTAAAAATTAAACATTTTAAAAATATTTCCTAATTACATTTTAATCTGATTTAGGAAGGAGTGTTGAACGGAACCAAGTATTTAACACCTCTTCTTTAAGAGGTGTTTGTGTGTGTGTGTGCGCGCACGCGCCTGCCTGCGCCTGCCTGTTGTCTCCTCCTATAGAAATTTAAGACTGTATCATTTCTGTCTGGATGTCCAGGCTTTAGGACAGTGCCTGGAGCATAAGAAGCAATAATGATAATAATATAATAAGAGACAATAATAATAATAAGCATAATAAATGCTTCTGGATTGATTCATCTGAACTGGTTTTCCTTGAAGGCACAGAATATACCAAATATTAGATCCCTTGATCATTAGACAATACTAAATATCAATAGCCCCTGTACACACCTGGTAATTTGAACTGAAAATAGAATTCTGGTTTTTAACATTGTATATTATTCAGAATAAAGTTTTTAGCAGTAGTGGATAAATACGCATATATACAGTCTAAGTGAAGTTCCCATCCACCTCCAAAGGAGGTTTCAGAGTCTATGAACTTCAATTGGGAAGTAATTACATCTTTATTTTCACTAAACTTGGGTTTCCTTTGCAATCCTCTGTGGTTTATTTTGTACATTTAAAAGCATTATTTTGAGAAGAGCTAGAATGCCAAAGGGAAGGGGGGAAGTCCATGACACACAAAAAGGTTTAGAACCTTTGGTCTTCGTGGGCTTTGAATTCCTTGCTGTTTCAGATCCTTCAGCTGTTGGAATCATCCCCAGCTGTCCCAACAATGATGACCCGGGGCCAGGCTCCTCCATGTGGGGAAATTCTCACCAAAGACTTGCCTCCCATCAGTGGTCCATTATCTCCTATTGAGTTCCACCCCAGCCTTAGTTAGCGGATGGTCAGGAAGGACAGCCCACTTAATCTTGGGTCTCCCTTTTTGCTCTCTTTATTTTTGTAAAAGGAAAGGTGTAGGGCCGGATCCTGATGGACGTTTTCATCCGCCCATTTGGCCCTCTGCTGCCTGGCTCTGCCCACCCGTGGCACGTGGTCTCACCATTCTGTTCTTTTTACCACTCTCAACCCTCATTTTCTTCTCTGTAGGGAATCAAACCCAGCTTGAACAGATGCAAGGAGTGAATTTTCAGACAAAGTCCCTTGACTTTTCTCCATTTTGATGCAAATCTATTTTGGCAATCTTGAAAGGGGGCGTTAGTACAGGTTGCATTCTCCGTGGAGCAGCCCCCTCCCCAGCTCCTCTGCCCTGCCTCCTCTCCCCACTTCTGGGCCCTGCCCGGCCCAACCACGGTGGACAGCTTCCCCACATTGTTTACCTACTCAATCGCCCGGTCTTGTGCGGCTCTGAATGTCTCCATTGTCCAGGCCTGCTGCTAGGAGCAGAGAGTCTGTGCTCTCTTTGGGCAGGGCATTATGTCCTAGGAATCTCACTAATAACTTAATAGCCCTAATTCACCCTGAGCTCTCTCTGAAAAGTGCTTTGTGAGTTTCCAGGCACACAGATGGAAAGAAGCTACTTATCTCAAAGATGTCACATTACTCCTTGTCCCTAAAATAAGATGCCTTCATAGACTGGTGTTGACTGAGGACTGGGGCTTTCAAGAGAGTTTCTTCCCAATAGGATTTGACACAAAGAAGGGAAAATCAGTAGCATCTGGTCTTCCAATGAAGACCAGAGGCATTAAATCTTTTTTGCTGCTAGACATGTAGCATCTGCCCCACTGCATGCATGGACAAATTAATTTTCTCAATTTAGTCTTTTTTTTTTTAAACCAACTAATTTGCCCAAACAACTAGAAGCTGAATCATTTTAATTGATTTTTTTTTAACTTTACAATTGGGAATATACATTTAAAATGGCATTTGCACCATTGGGTTAAATAAATATTTTCTTGTATTTGATTTAGTGAGCTTAAGTTACTAAGGGCATTTATGTGTACGTTTGTTTGTTTCTTTTTGATAAACTGGAGGAAAAAAAGTTATCTTTCTTGTACCAATCCCTTATCACACTTAAAACTCATCTTTGGAAGTGCTTTCTCCCTCCCTTCCCATTATTCAGTATGTACTAAGGGTTGTTTTCTCTTTATTGTGTATTACTGATAGTTGTTTTCCTCCCTTCTCTCTATTTGCCCTCAGGAAAAAATGCCTCAGACTCCTCCCTTTGCCGTGATGTTTGACAGCAGTGGATATAACAGGCCCCTGTATCAGTCCAAAGAAGATAGCTGTGAAGGATTGTATTACCATGACAACAATTTGCTATCAGGATCCCTGGAAGCCCTCATCCAGCACTTAGTACCTAGCATAGACTATTATCCTGATGTAAGTATCTGAACACCCTTTCCTCTCCCACCCTTCCTCCAAAGATGGGGATAGAGAAACTTCACAGATATCATAGAATTTGAATCCCTATGACTGAGAATTGTGCCACATGCATTCCTGATGATCTAATTCAATACCTTGAGGCTAAATTGGCAATATGTATTTGAGTTAATTTTTTAAATTGTATTATTCATTTAAAAATTATTCATTATTCAAAAATATTTGTTTTTATCTCTCCCACTTCTCTCTACCTCCCCAAGAAAGAAACAAAAAACCATAAAAGTATAATAAAGCAAAATATATAAATCCCCCATGGGTCATGTCTAAAAACAAAGTCTTCCCTAAAATCAGACGACTGAGTTCAAATCTAGCCTCAGACACTTCCTAGCTGTGTGACCCTGGACAACTCACTTAACCCCAATTGCCTCAGCAAAAATAAAAATAATTTTTTAAAAATATAGTCTTATTCTGCATATTGATCCCATCATCTCGTTGTCATAAGATTATCATGTTTTTGATTTATTTATCAGTCCTCTGGAATCATGGTTGATTATATAGTTAATCAATATCTTTCAAAATTGTTTTTTATAATATTAATGTTATAATATGTTATAATATGGTTTTGCTCATTTCATCCTGTATCAGTTCATCTAAATCTTTCCATGTCACTTTGAAGCTGTTTTTTTACTCATTTCTTTTAGCACAGCAGAATTTTCAGAGGTTACTATTTTTCCAATTTGTTTAATTTACTGAAGCCTTTAAAAGACCCCTAGTTCTGTTGTCATGCAAATGGAGGCTCTTCCTGACTCCTGTCAGAATGGTCCTTGTACATTCTCTATCTTAAGATTTTGGGGCTTAGACCTGTGGTGTCATTGTTATTGGGAACTTGCAAGCCCTATCCATGGACAAAACATTTTAGAGAAGTGTCTAATGAATAGTTAAATGGCTTGCCCCTGGGTTATTTGTGTTAGAGATTGGCGAGATTTAAATCCAGCTCTTTCTAATTCCAAGGTGTTCTCTCTCTCTCTCTCTCTCTCTCTCTCTCTCTCTCTCTCTCTCTCTCTCTCTCTCTCTCTTTCTCTCTCTCTCTCTCTCTCTCTCTCTCTCTCTCTCTCTCTCTTTCTCTCTCTCTCTCCATCCCTCCCTCCACATCCATTGATTCTCCATTTCATTTCTATTACCATTTCTGACTATTACCATTTCATTTCTGTTCAGTAAGTCCTAGCATTGTAACCTTATGTGTAAATATAACCTTATGTGTGAAATATAATATATATGTATCTACTTGGAGACAGAGAGAGAATGGGCTGTATGAAAAGATGGTAACTTTTAGCGTTTAGCATTTAAAAGATTCAAACTGAAGCCATATTTCATTGGTGGTTGTATGGATCTTTGGCTGTGAGCCAGCTTTTTTCTATGGCCCTCTCATTTTTTAGAATTATCCTGACTTACTGAGAAACTCTTTGTGATTTGTGGGAGGGGGTATTTGGGTAAGGAGAGGCAGGGTTATTAAGTCCTCATTAAAAAAAAAAAAAAACCACCCACCCACCCCAATTGGACATCTTGGTCATTTTCAATGCTTTTTAAAATGTGATAATCCCTAATAAAAGATTCCATGAAAAGAATAGCCTTCTTTTTTGCTGTAATGACTATTGCTAAGCTCTGTGTGTTTATGATTTCTTGTAAGGTCTTTTCAGAAATAATACCACATGGTTACTTATAATCAAAAGTAAGAAGGATTTCTTGTTCAATTCCTTAATTGTTTATGAGTTGCTTGAGGGAAAAAATGAAACTCTGTGGGGTTCCTTGGTTCATAGAAATTCTGAAAGGACTATAACAAACAGTCCTTGCCTCATTACTGGCTTCTCAGGAGACAAGAAGTTTACAGTAAAGTATACAGTGGTATGTTGTACTCAAACTCAGTTCTTGAGCAAACAAATAGATTACTTGACAGACCTGCTTTCAAATGTTCTAGCTCAAGCATTCCTTTCAGTGTGCTGCTCATAGGGTGTGTTGTTTTTTTCTTAAGTTTAAAAGGAGTTAACTTATTATATTGTAATTAAAAAAAAATCTCGGTGCACGTTGGGTTGGGTTTTTAATACAAGTCTGGTAACTTTAGAGGAATGTCACATTGCCTATTCTCACATCTTCAAGACCAAATACAAATATCTGCTGGATAACCTTAGGAGCCAAGCTCTCAACTCTCACTTCCTTTTTAAATGTGATGAGGATTTCTCATGTGATTGTGTATTTATTAATTACTACTAGGTACCAAGCACTGGAGCTACAAAGACAAAAACAAAACTGTCTGGTTCTCAAAAGAGCTTATATTCTATCCACCTAAGAATATATAGGGAAAGAAAATCCAGGGTTTAAACACAACCCTTAAAGTGTATATTGAGCTAACTTAGCTGTAATAAAATACATAACTCCATCATGCACAGTACCTCTTATTCCAGCTTGAATTCTATAGTTTAAAAATTCATACCTATATACATGATATTCATAATATATTGCAAAGTTACTACTGAATTGATGATAAATTCACTATGTAGGAGACATATATTTTGGTAGGAATGTGAACCTGCGATTTCTCTTAACTTATATTTACCTTTTTCTTTTGCCCGCAGAGAACATATATATTTACCTTTCTACTCAGTTCTCGTTTGTTCATGCATCCATTTGAACTAATGGCCAAGGTCTGCCATTTGTGCACTGAGCACCAGAGATTAAGTGATCCCACCATGGACAAGGTAAGAATGAAATCTGGAAATATTAATTCAGTTTTATTGCCAAGTCCTGTTATTTCATAGTGTGACCCTTCTGAACTTTATGTACTATTAAGAACTTAATAATTCTTAAGCTAAGTAGACATAGTATGGAATTCATTAAAAGCAAATATCATCTCATTTGATCCTCACAACAACCCTGGAAAGTAGGTGCTATTATTATTCCCATCTTACAGATGAAGAAACTGAGGTGAACAGAGGTTAAGTGACTTGCCCAGAATCACACAGCTAGGAAGTATCTGAAGCTAGATTTGAACTCAAATCTTCCTAGTTCCAGACTTAGCACTATCTTTTGTACCACCTAGATTCTCCAGTTAATTAAATTAAAATTATTAAAATAGCATTTTATGTAATTAACAAAGTGCTTTTTTACAGCAGCTTCATGAAGTGGGTAGTGCAGAAATGTTTGTCCTATTTCACAGATGAGACAGCTATCATGCCTAATCACACAGCTAGTAAAAGACAGATCTGAACTACAGTTTACAGTCCAGAGTTCATGCTACCATATTGCATCTCATCATGAGTCTGCATAGATCACAAGGAATGGTTTAAAAAAAAAAAAGTGGGCAGGGAGTAAAAAAAAAAATGCATTAGATTGTTTCTGGTTGTATTCCTTTATTTAATTATCCATTTGAGAGTGATATAACAAAGGAAACCATGGAAACAAAGACTCATCCCCTAATTTTAGTTTCCTCTCACCTACATTCCCAGCCAACAGAATTTTTATTTACATGATTATTCCTTAGTAGCCTTCTCTGGTGGAAAGCGATGATATGATTTTTCTTTTTTTCTTTTTAGAGCCAAATTCGAAAAATCGCACCCAAAATTCTTCAACTCCTAACAGAATGGACTGAGACATTTCCATATGATTTTCGAGATGAAAGAATGATGAGGAATTTGAAAGACCTCACTCATCGAATAGCCAATGGAGAGGAGGTTGGTGACCCTAGTCTGTTAATTTAGCCCAACTAGAGCAAAGAAATGTGGTAAATTGTGCTGAATGAGCATGTTGAACTCAATGAGCTATAAGGTATAGACAGGAATGTCTAGATTTTCAGTATAAGCATTTACTCTTCAATTACTACAATCAGGGCTTGATTTATTGTTTTCTTGATTATCTAGACTTAAGAAAGTGATGAGAAAATATTAATAATGCTAATTAAAAGTGTGTCATGTGTGTATCCCCAAAACCGGTTGTTAAATTTTTATTGACTCACTCTTGGGTCTAGATTCTACAGCTCTAGAATGTTTAGTCTCTGCTAAACTTGCTTTGTTTTTGATCAAGACTTGAAGTGTGTCAGAGTTTTGCCTTGTACATCCAGTGGAAAATGATTGTTTTAAGGTATTGAGACTGAACCTGAGATTTTATTGGTATAGGAAACTCCCTAGTAAGGAAATTTTTTCTGCCTTTAAGAGTTGACATCTTCATAACTTAGAGTATCAAAAATCAGCCTAAAGCATTAAAGGTTGCCCATCCGTTTAAAAAAAGAAACACACACTATTTATTAAGTGCTTATTATGTGCTAGGCACTGTGCCTAAGTGTTAGTGATTAAAAAAAAAAAGGTAAAAGGTACAGGTTCTTTTAACAAAACTTAAATAGGAGTGAAATAGATAAATTTGGGAATAAGTCAGGGCTGGACAGGCTATTATTAGTGATGGAGCAAAGGGTGTAAAAGAATTAAGGAAACTTCACTTTCTGAAATATGTAACAGAAAAAGAAAAACTTTAGCGAAACCAACCAACATGTTGGTCAACTATGACAGCATATGATTAGCTTCCCACAGTGCCTCTAACATTGACCATATAAACATTTTTCATCATCATTGTCATTATTTCCTTTTGTTTTCTAACCAATTTTTAAAAATCATATGAATTTTAATATTTTAATTCAAGTATCCATTTGAAAATATTGTAGCATTTAGTATTAAAAAAAACTCTCGTAAACATATTATACTAAACTAAAGCATGGTGAGGGCAAGGAGGAACTATAATATAATTTTTATTGAAATTCTTTCCAGAAGGAATTTCTTACTGGGTTTATCCATTGCTGACTGAGTTACTGAGTTTGGTTTTTTTGTTTTTTTTGGTTGTTGTTTTTGGGGGGAGCTGCTGATTTTTATCCTAGTTGTTCTACTGCTCTTATGTACTATTGATTAAAGCTGCATCATGAGTGGGGGGCAAAGGTGAATTGGACAGAGGGTCACACTACCACTCCATTAACTTATCATTTTATAGTTTCATTATTTTCTCTCTGTGTTGCCTCAAAGTCAATAAAAACAATGGCCTGGCTTTGTTCTTGTGCTATCCTTGATCTAATTTTGTGATCTTGGGGGTGACTATTTAACCTCCTGGACCTGATTTTTCTTCATTATAAAATGAGAATTGTGACTAAATGGTTTTCAGAGCCTCTTTCAACTCTAACATTCTAGGTATCAATCATTAGAAGGTGTCAGGTTTTTCCCTAGATTGGAGATGAGACTTTTTACTCATCAATGATGACAGTATCTTCAAATATTTTTTCCTAGTAAATTTTTCTACTAGGACAAATCTATATAATTGGACTTACTGTGTTGTTTTTTTCTCCAGTGGCATCCCTTGTAACTAAAATATGAATTGAAGCTGATATTGGTAGTTATGTGACAAATAACTCTAGATGATAGGAGTTATTTTTATATTTAAATTCTGACTTTCCAGTTAATTGCTGTCATCAGTATTTAAAATTGGGGAGGGGGAGTAAATATTTGACAGTAAAAAAATGAACATAGAAAAACATTTAACAGGGAGTTAGGCTTCTATAACTGAGCTATGTAGGAACAGTAATTATTCAGGAATGGAAATATAAAATGCTCTCTAGTTCTTTGTTCTCTGAATGGCCTTTGATGACTTTCTCCATGTGTTCACAATCCTCTTCATTTATATTCTACTTCTCTCTAAGCAGTACATTAGCATTCTTTTCCATCTTAGAACTTCATTTTACCCCCCTTGATTTGACTCTTCCCCTGACCTTTGCACAAGGATGAAAGATCCTGTCCCTAATACTATGAGTTCCCTTTTGGACCTGTTTACTGTTCATAAGAAGTGAAGGAAGCAGTAGGAGTTATTCCTAATTGAGTCCAGCTCTTTTCTTCTGGCTGTCCGTTGCCTGTCTCTTGGTACACTCAGCTGATGACCTGCTGAGAAGTTACAGTGGGCAGGTTATTCAGATTCTAATTGCCATTCCATCTGGTAGTCCTAGAAAGCTATTTCTGCAAGTGGGCAGGGGCTGGAGTATGAGCCAGAGAGGAATCCTGAAAGGACTGTTGATGACTGGAATCATCTCTTAAAGAAAGTAGCAATTACCTTTCCCTAAGAAGATAACAATAGCTCTTCTACATACCCAACATATCTGTGACCCAAGAAAGTCCTGTTTGTGGGGAAATTTCAAAATGAGTATTTTTTTAGAGACAGAAGATTAAAAAGTTTTCTCAGATAAGTAGAGTAGTACTGCAGGATTGGGTATTAACTCCTCAGAGACACTGGAAAAATAATTTAAACTCTTTATATAGACAGCACTTAGTGAGTATTTTTTGAATGAACAAACAAAGCTGTGTAAATTGTTAGATTAAATTGGTTCCTTTAATGTGAAAACAAATTAACTTCTGTATTGAAAGGAAAATTGTCTTGTGCACCTCAGGCTAGTGTATAAAAAATTCATTTTCTCTTTGTCTTGCCTTATTTGGGCTCCTTCAGAGCTGCTATGATGAACAAAGCATCTGGTTTGGTTGGGGAGAGGAGTATGTCCTGGTTTCTCATCCTAAATGTCACTAGTAATTTTGGGTGGTCACGGTAGCAAGGAGGGAATGGCAATATTTGGTGAGAAGATATATCAAATGTTACTGGTTCCCTGTTCAATACTAGAACATACTAAGGAATGAAATGAATTTACCTGTTCCATGTGTTATGTCCTCCACACTTGGGATGGCCTAGAGAGTCTACATTGAGTAACTGAATTTTTTTCCTGACAGATCTCATTGCAGACCCAGGACTAAGGACTGATGATAGAGAAGTTTCAGTTCTTTCTGCCATGTCCCTGGGGCCTTTAGCTTGCGTCAAGGTCACCAGAGAGCAGGACCAAATAAGCTCTGGTGATCAGAACAGACCTGTAATATGGATTTTGCAAGACAGCCATGTAGACGCTAACATTATGATGTTTAAAAAAAATCTGAAACTCTTTGCAATAGTTTCTCTTCTTTTGTGTCATGGCAGACATACAGAAAGACTGTTCAGCAGATGATACAGAGTCTGATCCGAAAGCTCGCTACTCTTGGCCAGTATGAGGAAGTCCTCGCAAAAATTAATGCAACGTCCACAGATCGGCTTACAGTTCTCAAGTCCAAACCGCAGTCAATACAAAGAGATATAATTACCATCTGCAGTGATCCTTACACATTGGCACAACAGTTGACTCACATAGAACTGGTAAAGTAGCTGCTTTTTCTCCACTTTACACCCAATCAATCAACAAGTATTGTTAAATGCCTACTATGTGCCAGACACTATGTTACAAAAAGTGAGGGCCCCACAGACTAATGGGACATCCACAAGTTATTATTTTACTAAATCATCATGCCTTCCATCAAACTTTTGATTATTCATAGTAATGGTAGGCACCTGAGAAGTGAATAAAATGGTAGCTAGTACAAAAACTTTTGTATTTAATTTTTATATTTGCAATCAAGAATAGGCACATGTGTCAATTTCAGTTCACCTAATCAATGAGGAACTGCAAGGTTATCCCATTTTTTTTTATTCCTTCCCAGCCAGGTAGGCTGCTTCATTCCAGACCAAAAAAGATTTTCTCCAAGATTAACGCAAAGAACTCACTAAAGAAGAGAACCACTTCCTTCCAAATAAGATTAAAACAATTGAGGGAAAGCCTTTCTCTCAGGACAACTTGAAAAACAGTATAGTTGCCAATAGTCAATGCTTTTATTTTTGAATCAGACATGGCATTGGTATAGGGAACTTCCAAGTGAGAAAACTCCCTCTACTCAATTAAATCTGCACCCATATTGCAATCTATAACCTTAGAAAACTGTGCAGGGAATCAATAGGTTAAGTGACTTGCCTAGGATGGCCATCCATATGTACGAAAGATAGACTTCACCCCAAATCATCCTGGTTCCAAGATCAGCTCTCTATCCACTGGGATACATTGCCTCTCCTGTTTTATTATGTAGTTGGGAAAATTGATGAATTGCCATGGTTTGTTTTGTTTTTAAATTTTTCAGGAGAGACTCAATTATATTGGACCAGAAGAATTTGTCCAGGCATTTTTACAGAAGGATCCTTTGGACAATGACAAGGTAAAAGACCATTGAAATTACTCTCTAAGATGCTAAAATTGCATCTGTGAGCCTATTGTACTAAACTCTATAGAATAGAATCTTGGGGCTTCTAGGAACTTCATTACCCCAGTTTTCTGTGAACAAGTTCAATAAACAATATTTGTTTTATTTTTAATTTGTGACAGTAGGTGCTTCTCCCAAGTGCCTTAGCTCATCATGGATTTTCTTTTTTTTTGCCTCTTTCCCCCTTCCTGGGGAACTTTGGTAATTATAACTTTAGATTTTGATGCTTAATTTTGATAGTGATAAATGTCATGGTTTTAGAGCTATTGTTAGAAAACAGAAGCCACTTACCTTTAGATCCAGATAAAAGGACAATGTAGGGAAACTTACCTGGCTGACAAATAGTTGTGAGAAATATTTTTCTTTCCTTAAAATGTGGTTAGATCTCCTCGTTAAATGATTGACATTGTCAGGGAGAAGCCAGCAAACATATAAAACTTTCAAATGCTTCTCTCTCTCTAAATGTGCAAGACACATTTTTGTTTATCAGACAGTATGTGAACATTCTGAACTCTCCTAGAATTCACCATCCTAAGAAAGCAAGGGTAACAGCTGCCTTTTGTCCTTATTATTCTCCTCAGTATAGGAGGCTAAAGATCAAATTCATCAATGAAAGGGTAAAAGGGGACTTTCCAGAGGGAAAGCAAAGAATAATTAACCTGATTTGGAACTTTGCGTTTGAGCTAAGTGCCTTGTGGTCTCTAATGATTGTTTGGTGAAGGCTTTTCTTTACAACCTTAGAGATCACAAATTCCAACATTTCTGCTTCTCCCTTATATTCCACCTAGCTTGTCATGTGTTCCATTCAATAAAGTTTTATACAGGGTGTTCCAAAGGTCTTAGTGGAGGTTTAATCTATTAAAATTTAACAGGTTAAAATATGGACACCCACCCTACCCCCTTTAAGAATTTTAAGCCATTAAAACTTAAAACTGCACTAAGACTTGTGGGATACCATCTGTAAGACTACATTTAAAATAATTTTAAGCTATCAAAATTTTAAACAGCATTAAAACTTTTGGGACACCCCCATGTATTCAGCACTTCCCATGTACAAGGCACTGGGAATGGAAAAAACTGCTTTACTTTTGATTGAGTCCCAGAGATGAGGAGGACATATCCTCATAGTAATGAGAGTAAGAGGCACCTTGGAATAATGGAAAAAACCATGGAGGCAGACTTCTAAACTTATATCAAATCTTACCTATGTCACCTACTAAGCAAAGTCATTTAACATCTGGGTGCCTTGATTTTATATATTATTGTATATATTATATTATATTAATATATTATATATGTATATAATATAAGAAAGTAATGGAGAGAATTTTAGTAATGCAGATTAAACCCCAAAAGTGCCATGTATTTTTTCCTCTAGAGATCTGGTTGTTAAATTTTTATCATCATACTCTTGAGTAGAGGCAAAATATTTTACTTTATCCTTTCCTCCAGGTTTTCCAATTTTAGCATTTCCTTTCCTCTAATAATTAGTAATAATAACTTCTGTTCTTTTTCTTGGGTTTCTTCAGAGTTGTTATGATGAGCCAAAAAAGACACGAAACCTTGAAGCTTATGTGGAATGGTTTAATCGACTCAGCTACTTAGTTGCCACTGAAATCTGCATGGTGAGATTCAGATCCTGTCCTGTCCTCTAGCAGCTAGCCCTCATTGATCTTCTCAGTAGTCACTGTATTGTGTTTACATCCATCCTCCAGTAGATTTGTTCAGTAGTCCTTGTGTTGCCTTTCCAGCCTTCCTTTTGTTGATCTCAGTAATCATTGCATTGGCCTTCCAGCATGCACTTGCAGGCTTCCTCCGTACTGGTTGTCTTGGCTTTCTGTCCATCCTCTGGTAGGTCACAATCCATTACCTTTTTTTTTCAGCCTGTGAAAAAGAAACATCGAGCAAGAATGATTGAATATTTCATTGATGTTGCCCGAGAGTGTTTCAACATTGGAAACTTTAACTCCTTGATGGCAATAATATGTGAGTATGTTCAGAAGGGATTTTGCCATTTTCCTCATAATGGAGATTGATAGAAAAACAACTGTCAACCAAAAATGAGCAGAAGATGAGGGTTTTATAAATCTTGCCAGAATGGAACCCTTAAGAGAAAAAATATATAAAACACCTTTTAAAGTCACAGAGAGGCAGCTTTGTAAGACACCTGGAACACCTTAATTAGCATTGGTCCATCTTGGAACTTGGCAATCCTCAGCTTGCTGGCAGTGTAATTGGGAGGGAAAGGAAAGGGAGACGATATATATCTAAAGGCAGTGCTTTCAGACTTCTCATCATTTGTCTAAGAATATTTTGACATAAGCTCTTACCATCATCTCCCATTAGCCTTGCTCCTTTTGTACAGGTACTTTGCTCTCCCTTTAGATCATCGCCTCTTTGAGAGCAAACTGTAGTTGCCTTTCTCTATATCTTCTATGACATAACACAATGTTTGTTACATAGTAGGTGCTTAATAAATGCTTGTTGAATAACTGATTTTTTAAAAAAAATAGTAATTCATTTAATTTTTAATTTATGGAATAAAACAAGCATTTCCATAACAGCATAATGAAACTGTGCATAATAGAATACATAATAGATATACAGCTTGCTATTCCTTTTAAAACTATAATGAAGTTATCATATAATTTTTTTCCTTTTTTTCCTTACTTCTTCCATGTTGACTGACTGATTTTATATAATTAAAGACAGCAGAAGCACTTCTTACAAAGGTTTGGAAAGATTATATATGAGGTGTAGGGTCTTGGACAAAAATAGAGTCCAAATAGTATTTGAAGAAGTATAGATATGGCTGACTTAGATAAATAAAATTAGAGGATTGACAAAATGAAGTTATGTCTGTAATTTGGGTCTTTTTTCTCTCTCCCCTCTGCCATTTAAAAAAATCTTTAACACATAGTGACAAAAAAATGCAACAAATTTCATTGCCACTTTAGCTGGAGAATTAAATAGAACTGAGAAAAAAAATCAAGTCACCCATTTAAACTGCAGGGGTCCTTAATAATTTTTGTTCCAGTCTGGTGAAACATATGGACCCCTAGACAGAATAATATTTTTAAATGCATGAAATAAAGTACATAGGACTATAAAATATTTGTAGTAAGGCACTGTTGTGCTAAGTGCTTTTCAAAGATTTTCTCATTTCATCTTCTACTTGTAAGTAGGTGCTATTATTATCCTCATTTTACAGATGAGGAAACTGAAGTGCAGAGAGGTTAAATGATCTATGTTCACACAGCTAAGAAGTGTCTGAGATCACATTTGAACTCAGGTCTTCCTGATTCCAGGTCTAGTCTTTACCTTTTTTTGTACCAGTCTGTAATTTTCTTTTTAATATAGGGTAATACCAGAGTACCTGTCTTTTTTTCTGAAAGTATGACTATCAGAGACCTGAAATCAGTTGGGCCATTGGGAGCAATTTTCCTGTTTAATTCTGAAGACATTTGCATTTAATTTATTAAAACTAGATTGAACTCCTGCTGTGTGCCAAATAATAGAGCAGGCACAAGGTGGGGAGTGGGGGGGAAAGGGGAATGAGGAACAGAAAGTATAGTTACTAGAGTTTACAATCTGTAGTCATTTGCAGAAACATTATTGATAATGGATACTTTTTTAGAATCAGAATTTAGAATAAAGTTCTGCATTTGATTTGTCTTTTTCTTTTTTAATTTTACATGGAAAGCTGGTATGAATATGAGCCCTGTCTCACGGCTAAAGAAAACCTGGGCCAAAGTGAAGACTGCCAAGTTTGACATTCTTGAGGTAAACATACTTGATGTTCTGAAGGGATCCCTACAAAGGGAAGCAACTTTCCCATCTTCTTGGACAGATCTGGCTTTAGACCACCCAAAGAGACCCAGAATAATCATTTTTTAAGACCCAGGATAAAGAGAGATGCAATTAGAGCAGATGGGAGCCATAAACAAGGCTCTGGATTCATCATGAGTGGGCAGTTTTCCCTTTTTAAAAAAGATATTATCAATAGAATTTGTTCAACCATATTTCGACTAGCAGCATTGGGTGTAAAACTTGGTGTGGCAGAAGGAGAGGAAGTTTGCAAAATTTGAGGACTTTGAGAGAAAAAACTCACATAACTCTCAAAAACTATACAGTTACTGTTATTAATAATATAAATCTCAAAGCATTATTTTGAAATAATGACAGGATTTTATAGCACACAACCTCAAAACAACCTTGTGGAGTAATAGTGTAGACTTTGTATATTCATTTTAATAAAACCATGTACACACATATGTATATAAACATATATATAATATTCCATATATATTCATTTTAATAATATATTTAATATTTTTAATTTTAAATTTAAATATTTAATATTTAATTAAAATTTAATAATAATAATATTTAATAATAATGAATTAATATAATTCATGAATATATATTCATTATATATTATATGCAATAGTATACACACACATAGAGACACACAAACATATGCATTTTATAGATAGGAAACTGAAACTTAGTAGAATTTCCCAAAGTCATGCAGAATGCAAATATATTAGATGGGATTAAAACCCAAGTTTTCTAATGCTCCATTCCCTTAATTTTATACTGTATTCTTCTCTTTCTCTCTCCTTCCTTCCCCCTCCTCCTTTCCCTCCCTCTCTCCATCCTTTTCTCTATCTTTCTCTCCCTCCCTCCTTCCCTCTCTCCATTCTTCATTCTCTTTCTCTCCCTCTATCTTTCCCTCTCTCCCCTTCTCTTTGTCTCTCTGTATCTTTATCCCTCTCTGTCTATTTTTCTGGGCTTTATTTCTCTGTATCTCTCTTTCTGTTTCTCCCTCTCCCACTCTCCCCAGCTCTCCCTCTCTAGACCTGTGATTTGATTTATACAGAACTTCAAGTTCACGAAAATTCTTCCCAATGCATTCTGGTAACTTTTCTGCAACTTAAGATATTAGAGAGTTATCCAGGAATATTCAAAGGTTAAATTGGCTGGTGTAAACTGTGTGAATTGGGGACAGGACTTCCTGACTTGCACACCATTCACTTCCCCATTCCATCTCTAGTCAAATATTAGATGCTGTTGTTGTTATGAATAGCTAAGAATAGGGCAGGGGACTGCCCTTGTGATTTCATGATGGGAAATTCCCATGTAAGAAAACCTTTTCTACAAGTGCAAATTCAATACCTTTTCTTCAATTTTTAGCCTTAGTGCTCAATCACCAAAAAATTCATTGCATCCAAGGGCACACAACTCATATGAGCCAGTGACACAAATTGAATCCAGTGCCTCCTAGATCCAAGGGCAATTTTCTATCCTCTTTGATAGCTGCCTTTTATGGATAGATAATCACATGAAATTACATGAGGGAACTAGTTGTTTCTTTAGCCAGGTATTTTCTCATCCTTATGATACTACTTTGGATTATTCTAGGAGATGATGATGAATGAGTCAATTCTAAAAATCTCAAGATGAAGAAATATTGTTAAGATTACTTAAGTGACTTCATATTTACTAGCATTGCTCTAATAGGTCTCATTTCATTTCTCCTTCAATGGTTTATTAGGTTTTTTTAAATAATAATAGCTTTTCATTTTTTCAAAATACACACAAAGATAGTTTTCAACATTCACCCTTGCGAAATCTTGTGTTCCAAAATTTTTTCCCTCCTCTGGACAGCAAGTAATGCAATATAAGTTAAACATGTGCAATTCTTGCTACACAAGAAAAATCAGATTAAAAAGGAATAAAAATGAGATTAAAAAAACAAGCAAATAACCACCAAAAATTTGGACTACTTAGCATTAAAGCTTATCAATTCCTACAAATATTAAAATCTGAAGACATCTGAAAAGGTTTATACTTTACCATCTATCCTCTACATTAAAAATAAACTCTACCCCTAATCTGAGTGCCTTCACTGAAACTAGCTTGCCATTTTCAAAATTATCATTTTTAGACAAAATATAATTGTCTTTTATTATCAGGAGATGCTGAGTAGCAATGCTATTTCTTTTCTGTGTGCAGCATCAGATGGACCCTTCAAGCAATTTTTATAATTACCGAACAGCTCTCCGAGCAGCAGCACAAAGGTCTTTGACAGCTCACAGCAGCAGGGAGAAGGTAGGTTGCAAAAATAGACTGATACAAGAGACTTTTTAAGTATGAGAGACCACATGTTTTGTTCCAAAATGAAAAGTAATGTCAGTCCTTTTATTGTGCTTCTCATTTTTCTTTTTGGACACACCAGAGGAACCCCACTACATTCACCTCCTTTAATACCTAGGAGGAAAAGATACAATTAAAAGAGAGGGGATAGTAAATAATACCATGAATTGACCATGAGTGGGAAGCTTTTCTATTTTTTTGTTAATAGTTAACTTGGTAACCATGCCTTGACAACTGCATTAAAGTTTTTGATATACTGCCCTGCTCTCCTTGTCTTGACCCATCTGTTTCCCTATTGCGCTTTCAAAAGAGTCCTATGTGAACATGGAAGAAGGCCCAAATCTTTGCTTTCTCCTTGGAAATAAGAACTATTTTTATTTATTGTATTTCCTGGTGTCTATTATATTTCCTCTGTTGTTTACCAAGGCAAATTAAGTTATCTTCAAAAGAATAAAATAAAAGATTGAGGAAAGATTACATTAAAAAATAACTAGTTTTAAATCAACCCTCCTGAAAATCAAAGAGGAGACTGACAAAATCGGGAACAAGAAATTGAACTGATCAATTAAACTAGAAACTGATCTTGAAAAGATTTTTAAAATAAAGGTAAATATGTCATCTGGTTAAAAACAAAAAGACAACTAAATTTTAAAAAATTCTCAACAAAAGAAAGGAAAATAAAAGGAAACTCTTATTATTATATGGCAACAAAACTTTGAAATAGGTGAATGTCTAAGATTAACTGAACAAGAAATACTTTTAATAACTCAGTTCTAGAAAAATGAATTGAGCAAGTAACAAATGAACTCTCAAAGAAAAAACCCCCAAGACCAGATCAACTTAAAAGTGAATTCTATCAACCATTCATAGAAAAATTAATTCCTAGATTACATAAACCATGTACAAAAACAATAGGAAAATAAGTCTGCCAAACTTCTGATACAAACATATATATATGACTTCATACCTAGACTAAGGAGAGACTAAACAATGAGAAAGAACTGTTAATCAGTGAATACTGTAGTTTATAGTATTATAATAATAGTGAAATAATAATGAAAGAATTATGATATAGTTTGCTAAATAGTAAAATGTTATCTAAAAGTTTGCAATAACATATTAAGAAAGAATTTGTACCAAATCTTTTGTTGTTGTTCTTTAGTCACTTTAGTCATGGCTAACTCTTCATGACCTCATTAGGGGTTTTTCTGGCAAAGATATTAGAGCCATTTTTTTCCTCCAGCTTACTTTACAGATGAGGGGCCTGAGGCAGAGAGGGTCAAGTTCTTGCCCCCAACATCATACAGTTAATAAGTGTCTGAGGTTGGATTTGAACTGAGAAGAGGAGTCTTCCTGATTCCAGGCCTGATATTCTATCCAATGTAACTCATGACGCAGATATCATGCAATAAAGTCTCCCTAATTTTTTTGTGACTGAATGGGAAAAAAATCAGTAACAACTTACCCATTGTATTTTTTTTTAGCTACAAATGTGATAACAGTCAACTCAAATTTGAATAGTCTATCAGAGCTCCTCACCAGCTTGCTGGTAGCTTCAAGGCTTCTACAAATTGTGGAGGTCTGTCATTCCACAATTACAAAGGAAATGCTTAAAGCAACAACCTTTGCTTAAGATAACTAATTCAATGACACTAGAGAAGTAATCAGCAAAACTGTGACCTGCAGGGCTGCCTGTTTTTGTATGGCCTGAAAGCTAAGAACAGTTCCTGTTTGTGGCCTTTGGACCATGTTTGCTGACCCCTACATGAGAACATAATCGATATCAGATGTTTTCCTGTTTGCTTATGGAATAGGAAGACACTAATCACGTGGCAAATGGGGTGAAGGAGGAGACCCCAAGATGGAAAGGAGAGGATAAAGGCAAAATAACCCTCTCCTCTTTTGTATATTTCTCCTGGTATCTATACAATGGTATTTGTATGATTTTTATTTAAATTATGTAAAATATAAATCATATTTTCTCACCAGAAAGCAGCAGCTGGCCCTGGAAATTCTGGGCTATTCCAATGTTTTACCTTCTCAATGGGCAAAGGTTTTTGGAGGTGGAAGAAGATAGGGTTTCCACAGATGCTTATTCATATTAAAATAGTATGTACCCTGGACCTGGAATTGATAACATACTATTAAATACATTGTATATAATAAAGAAGGTGAAAATAGTTAGATTTTGTGTGAGATTTTGTTCTAATTTTCATCTGTGGAATTGGGAATAAACCTATCACGAGCTTCTTTTCCATTCCCACTAGGATATTTCAATCATTTCTCCCCTGACCCCAACTCATTCCCATCTTCAAAATTCCCCATCACTTTCCTTAGGGATTCCTTGATGGCTTCTAATTGTAAAATGGAATTACTGACTTGTCTCTTTTACTAGAATTGTTTAGAATTATTACTAGAATTTATTAGAATCCTTCAAGGAGGAAACTGAAGCAGTTTCCTCCCACTGAATGAAAATCTCTTGCCTAGTAATATCCTATGACATTGCCTAGGAAAATTGTTGCTATTATTCTATAATTACTGTTAAGATCTTGATCTTTTTTCATTATTGGACACATTTCTTTACATAAAAAACCCAAAATTTTGTGTTTTCTTTAGATTGTGATACCCTTCTTCAGTCTTTTTATCAAAGATATCTATTTCCTCAATGAGGGCTGTGCAAATCGCCTTCCAAATGGTCATATTAACTTTGAGGTGAGTCGATTAAATATTCACTTTATATTTATTCACACAGCTAGTAAGTGTCTTAGGTATGGTTTGAATTCAGGTCTTCCTGACTCTTATCACTTCCATCACTTTCTCCACCAAACCACCTAATTCCTTAAGTGTTCTTTTGCTTAATTCCATGTTCTTGAGTTACTACCAAATAAATACAAAGTGATTAATCCATGGCACCACCTAGTTGCCTAGTATACAAAAAGCAATTTATTAAAAAGCAGGGTAATGCAGCATCTTATCAACCAACTTATGTGTCTCTCCTATAAAGTCATATTCATATTCACAGTGGTGCCCCTGAGAGATACATCAACATCAGGCTTTTCCATGCCTTCTGAATAATAAAAAGAAAGACTGAATTTTCTTTTGAGGTACTTTTATTGTTGACTTTATTTCCTTGTACCTCAAAACTTTGAAAATGTGTTATATGTCTACCGTGGGTAATTAAAGCTTTCCCCAAATATGGAAAGGTCTGTTATTTGGAAGAGAAATTAGATTTTTTTTCTGTAGGACTACATATATAATGAATTGATTGTCTTGAAGGTGACAGAGAAGGAAGTTAAGGATATTAGAAACACAAAGTGACAAAACTAATATACAGGTCCTACAATTCAGGAGTTTGATTCTTACAGAATTCTTTATGGGTAGAGATAGAACCTTTATGGTAATGGATAAGAACCACTGGGAAATCTCACAACACTATTTTGAAGTAAAGAAAGAATGATAACACTCACACTGATAAAATACTTTAAATAGAATTGTTTCCTTCTTATATTAGTGAGGACCTTTCAGATTTGATTTATGTATTTCCTCCTTTATCTTTCAGAAATTCTGGGAACTGGCCAAACAAGTGAGTGAATTTATGATATGGAAACAAGTAGAGTGTCCCTTTGAGAGAGAGCGGAAAACATTGCAGTATCTGCTCACTGTTCCAGTCTTCAGTGAGGATGGTGAGCATCACATTCGGTTGAAGATCTCTCTGACATTGCTCTTAGAATTATCAGAATGGCTGCACATGGTCCTTGGTTCCTCCTGTCCTCTGATTACCTGTTCCCTTTATGATCTTCAGCATGACCAAGAGTTTATTCTAGTTTCTGTTTTTTCAGTTCAGTGAGCAGTAATTTTGGGATTTGTGTTATTCAGAGTTAGCTGGTCCTTTTGAACTTTGTCTAAAAGAGATAACTCTGGATAATGTCTGATGAGTGAAGTGAGAGCAATGAGTGATGAAATTTACAAAACTGAAAAGTCAGCCCAGTAATGTTATTTGCTTAGTAGTTTAAAGAAATTAAAGTAATTTAAAGAAAGAAAAAACAGCGTTGTTGTTTTTGGTTTTTTTATGTTGATATGTTTCTTGTTATTTGTTTTTTTTTTTATTTTAATAGTACTTTATTTTTCTAAATACATGCAAAAATAGTTCTCAACATTCACCACTGCAAAATGTTATGTTCCCAAAAAAATCTTATGTTCCAAATTTTTCTCCCTCTCTTCCCTCTTTCCCCCTCCCCTAGAGAGCAAATGATCTGATATAGATTAAACATGTGCAATTCTTCTAGTTTAAAAAAGTTTTGGAAAATCAAGAAATGGTTTTTCTCTTTTCCTCTTGGCTCTGATTCTTTGATGTCTTTGGGTATGCATGCAGCATGAATTCTCTCCTAAGCATTTTAATGAGTTCTGTTATGAAAAAGCTTTTCATTCTGAACTCAGTTATCATATTATCAGAAATGAGTGATACCTATGGAATTGAGCATCCATAAATCCATATTTAGTGTTTATCATATAGTGGTGCAGCTGGATAATTGAATATCAGCAATGAGCACAGTCTCCTTTGCTAATATCTCTCTTTTTCCTAATTGCAGCTCTTTACTTGGCTTCCTATGAAAGTGAAGGCCCAGAAAATAACACAGAAAAGGACAGATGGAAGTCTCTAAGGTATGTGCCAAAGGTTGTTGCTTATCAACAAATCTAAGAGAGATGATGGTCTAACTATAGTCCCTCAATCAAAGACAAAAATGAAATGGTCTGTCACTCTTTGTGGTTCTGCTAAATCTCCTAAAATTTTCACTGTGTCCCACATGAACTCCCTTCTCAATATTGCCTCCCTTACAATGAACTCTTCTCCATAGTGCATGGAAAGCCCATGTAGATTCACTATTATCCTAAGTGTTGGAACACTTCTGTCACTTTATTTATTTTTGAAACTGACAGTTAAATAACTATATTTCTGAGTTTTATTTTTTCCTCTCACTTATTTCATATTCTGAAATGAATTATTCTTAACCCATGGTATAGTGAAATGAACTTTGGACAAGGAGGCAGGACTTTGGGGTCTGGGGATGATTTTACCCACTCTTCCCTTTTCTACCCTTCCTGGCTAAGCTAATTGTATAATCTTGATCTGGTTGCAAACCTCTAGACTTCAATTTCTTTCATTAAAATGAGGGGACAATTTGGACTAGAACATCTCCAAGGTCACTTCCAGCTCTGTGATCTGTGATCATGCTATTTGTGAAAGAATGTTTATCAAGCAAAGTCAAGAAAGGAGGTTTTTTTCAAAGGGTTAACATAAGTAAATTTGTTGTTGAAAGACACTATAATCTTGTTTTTATTTGCATTCTTAGTACAAAAATATTCAGGAATTTTAAATCTTTGCACTAGAATATTTTTATCCAAATTTTAGAGGCTCTGAAGCTAGTCTTCCTTCAGCTTTTTGGGGAGACCGTTAATCAAACCTATTTTAAGTTAGATGTATAGTTAGGAATGAGTCAGGATAAAAGATAGCTCTTGTCTAAATTTGCCAAAATTTTCCACTGAAAGATACTAAAAATTCAATATTCACACTATGAATTATCCCTCACCTTACTGGAAAATGAAATGAGAATTCTGAAGAAATTGTTTAATAATTAATTTTCCAATTACAGGAGAGGAAACAGAAACATTAGACACTATTCACCCAACATTCAGAAACTCATACTTTCACTCTCTATAGTTACATATCTCAGAAACTGACCACTGGCCTGTAATTATGGAGGTGTAACTAGCCAGATACTTAGTCTAATTTTTGTAGGGAAATATCTGCTAGTGCTTTTTTCAATATGTAAAATACTGTGATTGTACAATGTCTTAGGAATAGGGGTATAATTTAAATTCAGTGTAACTTCCCATTCTAATTAACATTATAGGGAAAAGACACAAAAGACAGAACTGGAATCTTTCCTGGTTTTGCTTGTTGGTTGCCTTTAAAAGCTTAAGGTTCTGATTGCCTTTAAAAAAAAAAAAAAGTATTGAAGTCCTCCAAGCCATTTGTCTTTTTTTAAAGTCTGAATAGTTTGGTCAGATGAAAAAGATGATAGTTGGGCACATTGTCACTTGATCAGCTCAATGACCATGTGAGCTGGGTAGTACAATTATTATTTTTCCCATTTTACAGATGAAGTTACTGAAGGCTATCCTTACTATTAAGTGACCTGTCCAAGGCCACACAGCTGATATGTAACTGTCAGAAAATTTAAGCCAGGTTTTCTGATTCAGTCCGAGTCAACTAGCATGTATTAAATATTTACTGTGTACCAGGCTTTATGCTAAGCAATGGGATATAAATACAAATAGAAAGAAAGATAATCCCTACCCTCAGAGAACTTACATTCTAATGGGGGAAGAAAGTGTATTATAAAAGGAGAAGAAAATTGGAAATAAAGGTATCCTTCACAAGTCATACAAAGTAGCAGAAAAAGTTCTAAGTATAATCTGGAAAAGAATGAGACAAGAATACCTTCTGTAAATGGAGGTTCTAGGAGGAGCCATCTGCTCAGAATCCAGAAACCAGAATGTAGAATGACATTTCATGTGTATGAATTCCCAGAAGTGGAATGAACTGAAGAATGGTAGAGTAAGTCCAGAGTACGTCCTAAAGAAGAATAAGTTCAGTGTTTCAAAACTGCAGAGTTTGAAGGTACCTCAGTGGCCATAGTAGTCTAGCTTATACCTTAAGAAAATCTCCAGTACGATGTCACATGGCAGCTAATTGATCATCTAACTTCTCTGCTTGAAATCCTCATGAGGGACTTAAGTGACTTAATCTGAGTTTTCTAATTGACTAAAAAGATTTAAAGGCACAGAATTGGGTGGAGGAGTGGAGTTATAAAAAAAAACTTTGGAAGGAGAGATATTGTAATGGATATAAAGACCCCCAACAGGAACCAGAAACCACTAAATAAACTCCTTGGCCAATTAACTATTTTTTCTATCTTAACTCGTGTGTGTGTGTGTGTGTGTGTGTGTGTGTGTGTGTATGTGTGTGTGTTTGTGTATTAGATAAATCAATAGGAAATGACAAACTACTTATCAATGGAATTCATCCAGGTTAAAGCAACCCCATTTAGCTTAAAAATTCTTCCCCCCCAAAAAAAAATTGGGTTTTTAAAAATAATAATTCTATTAATTATTACCTCATATTTTCAGAGTTAAAAGCTAAGTAACAAGAAATTAAGGAGCTTGTAAATTCTTTAATGTATTCTCAATTGGTAGGTGCCATATTTCAATCATTATTTTCCTTTAGATCATAGAAAAAGTCTGTCTCTGTTCAGTTTCTGACATGGAACTGCATGAAGTAGCCTCTCTTGAAGATTAGTTTAATTCTCCTTCATCTAAATTCATTTGCCTTTCAACTCATGAAGGAAAGCATCATCTAATATCCAGAATAGAGTGATTTTAAAAAACACAATCCTAGGACCTTTTCTTTCATTTTCTAAGTATGTAAAAACAAGTTACAGAACAAGTATAAATCAAGCTCACCCCTATGATCCATGATATTCTCTAATGGATGGTTTAATTTCTTTTTCAGGTCCAACTTCTTAGGCAGAGCATAATGTGAGAGATGTCCATTGCTGTAGCTAACACCATCGCTGCTGTGTATTAGCTCCTTCAGCAACATATCATGTCATCATTGTTGTTTTCAGCATTCAGTGGTAGGAAAGTGATGGGCGCCCTGAACCCAGCAGATGGAAGGAGAGCTTATGTGAATCTGGAAAGCAAATTTATTTGAGAACAAATGGAGGACAGACTTCCCACAGATGACAGATTAAGTCATCATGTATAAGACTCAGACACTGACTGAGGACAGCTTTGACAGAATCCATTTAAGCTATTGGAACTGCCATGTAATCCATCTTTCTTGGACTCTCCGTGAGAATGAGTCACTTTGTATCTGAAGAAAAGAGAAAAAGAGAGAGAGAGAATTTCTGTCCATGTGTACATGCATCCTTTTGCATTATTTGGGCTGGAGATTTGCTGCTAATGGGACATGCTAAGACTCAGTGCTGACTCATAGAAAGTTGTTCACTTAGAAACAAAAGAGGACAAATCCTCCAGTTAGAAGACTTTGCTCAATAATCCAAAAAGCGCAGCTTAATCAGTATTGGCAGAAAAAGACTGATCCAGTGCTGTCTACTGAATTTGTTTTAATTGAGTGTATGATGTGATATGTTTTCCCAGTCCCATAAGGTACTGAGTTGGCTGCTGGTTAGCAAACTCATTTTTACTAATATAAATTATTTAAAATAATTATGAAGTTTAATACTGTGGCATGAAAGATGGCCACTAGAAAACCATCATTTGAAGCTGGACTATTTGATGTGCTAGAAAGTAGTTTTATTTTCTTCTGAGCTGTTTACAAATCACCATTGTGTTCTACTGTTATTTCTTCAATAGTCTTTTGTTCATCATTATTTTCCATGATAGCTATTTCTTTTCCGGTGTAAATTCAAGCAATTTTGCTTTTTTGGAAGATTCTCCTGGAATACTCAATACATCTAAGATATCTATTATATCACTTTTCTTGGTTATTTTAAGGGTAATATTCACATAATCAGCATGTGATGTATATAGCATCAATATATTATGCTCATATGATCTAGCGACATAATGTGTAAGTACATGATCAGCCCATGATGTGCACATGTGTAAGAGTTAGCCTAATGCCCCACTCTCAGTTCAAGTTCAGTTTGAAGACAAACTCATAGTCACTGAACAGTTAACAAAGAGAAGATCGATTCTGTCCCATGCATCAAGGATACAGAGGCCCTGAGCTGCAGCTTTGGTAAATGTATCCTCCTCCTACAAAACCTTAAAAACTCATCTGGTCAGCATCAAGATAAACACGGGGCCCTGGGGAGCTGCTTTGTTGTCCTTGGGAAAAGTTAATCCCAGTCCTAAAAGATAAACCCAGGTCCACATCTGCCATGTTGTGGGAAAACTGATAAGACATTAGTTCCATCACATAGCACCCTCTGGTGGCAAGGTTCTTAGGATCTTCAGTGGGACCTTCCATCACTGAAATGCTATTAGGGCTTTTAGAAGACAGTATTCTTGACATGGGCTGTACTAAGGAGAAAAGGGCAGGGGCGGGGGGGAGGAATATATATATATATATATATATATATATATATATATATATGTGTGTGTATATATGTATGTGTATATATGTTTATATGTACATGACTATATATGTGTGTACATATATACATGTATGTATACCTACATTACACATATGTGTATATATACACACCAAAAAAAAAAATAATAATAACAGTTCCAAAGAAATTACCTTAATTAGGGAGAAAAGGTTAAAAAGGGAGGTGAAAGAGTAGAGGAGAACCAAAACCAGAGATCCAAGGCTTTTCCTCCTTCCAAAGGACCAATCCTCACGTCTCACAGCAGACCCATGTAGTGGGTGATGGCCAAGTCTTTGCTGTTCACATAAGTTCTTCTAATTCAAGATGGTGAAGATGAACCAAAGCAATACAAGGAACATCAGCACCACAAGACAGAGAGTGGTTCTGATACCATCACAGATTTCTTCACCTAGTGGGGTACTCATGATGAGCTCGAGAAACATGAGAACCACAGTGTGGACACTTCCAGCAGTGATGTCAGAGACATGGTTGACATCTCTACTGAAGTGCCTAAGGAGACACAAGCCTCTTACAAACAGCCTATCCTGGAATCTCTTTATTAAGGTTCTATTTATATCACTCCTTCCCACTCAGTATTCCCAACCAAAATTTCTCCGTTTTGGGGGCGCAGGGGATAGAGCACCAGCCCTGAAGTCAGGAGGACCTGAGTTCAAATTTGATCTCAGACACTTAACACTTCCTAGCTTTGTAACTCTGGGCAAGTCACTTAACCCCAATTACCTCAGAAAAAAAAAAAAAACTTCCCCCTTTCCTATAAGGACATGATACCACGAGATAGCTTAATGGATAGAGTGACGAACCTAGAATCAGGAAGTCTTGAGTTCAAATTTAATGTCAGACATTTAGACCTATGTGACCCTGGACTTAACCTTGATTTGCCTTAATTCACTGGAAAAGAAAATGGCAAACCACTCCAGTATCTCTGCCAAAAATCAACAACTCATAAACAGTATTGGTATATTTTGGTCCATGGGGTCATGAAGAATTAGACATGACTGAATGCCCAAGCAAAAACAACCTTTAGAGGTTCCCCAGAAGTGAGTGCAAGGGATAATGTTGTAAAAAAATTACCCTGGCATGGATTCTGTCAATAAAAAGTTACTATAAAAAAAAACCTTTAGAGGTTCCCCTTTGGAGACCTCTTTCAAAAGGGCTGGATAGAGACCCTTTCGCTTTCATCCAAGGACTCGTGATTGCCAATAAGCAGGCTAAGTTATCTCATTTTCTTCCATGAAAATTCAGTCACCCAGAGTTATATAAAGACAATTTCACATTTCCCATATCATTAGAAAGCAGGTGACTTTTCAATAAGTTCATTCAATAGATCTCCTAAACCCTGTGGGAAGAATCGTCTAAACTATCACTGGGGGAAAGGAAATCTGAAGCTGTTTCCCCAGAGTGTATTAGAGAATCCTGAGGGAGCAGTGATTTTGAGATTCAGCAAATTCAGTGCCAAAAGTGCTCATAAAGGTATTGACTTACAGCACCTCATAATGTCCATTTGTACAATAAACCCTGATTAGCCACTATTACTCCCCATCTCAGCCACCTAAAAAGGAATAAAGTGTGATCACTGTCTGAACTCGAATTGATTTAGTTGACTTCTCAGAGAGTTCCCCAAGTCTGAAATTCCACTGCAGAAAATTTCTTCATTGGCTCCCTTAGACTTCACCTTCAGGTAGCAATTGCCCTAGCCACTCATCAGGGTACTAACTGAACTTTCCTAACTCCAGAAATTTCCATTTTACTGCCCATTTCCAACCTCTGCTCCACACAGACTCTACCCAGTGGAGGAAATCATACTCTGGGGTGTAGTTATAAAGAAACCTGGGGCTGTATTCTCTGAGGTCACAATACCTACATCTTCCTCATTGCTACTATCATTCAGGTTGTTTCTGCTTTCATAATTGGGCTGTAAGACTTCTGGGTCAAAGACTATTTCCATCCCTGGGACTGTGTATTCTGACTACATACAATTGGTCCTTACCCCTTTCAGGTGAGATCAACTCCATTAATTATCCCCCAGACCTTGGTGGATGGTCTTTGAAAGCTTCAAAAACCGAGAGTTGTCTCTAGTTGCTCAAGTGCACTGGCCAGTTACCTTTCACTCTTAATTTTGCAGGCAGTTGAATAGACTGCAAACCCATAGAAGGGTCAACAATGCTGAACCCAACACTTAATACCCTCCCTGTCATCCCCCTCTACTATCCACTGGACTAACTTCCCTGTATCAATGGGAATCGAGATTCCCCACACATAACCAAAAAGAACAAATAAGCCAGGAGGCCATCTCATCCCAATTTGCTAACTATTCCAATGTGAGAAGGTGGCCCAAAATTACCATTCTCTTGCTTCTAGTTCAATATTTGGACAAAATAAGGCATTCATAGGTAAGTCATTGACCTATTAACAAAAAGTAGGTTGACTTTGCCTTAACACATCAAGCATATGCCAGAATGATACAATGGCCCTTAGTTGAAGCTTTAGTGGACTTGATTCACCTCATCTCCTTAAGAAAACATGTCTGGTCAACCGGTCAGCAAGGTATATAGTGAGAAATTCACATATCTCAGGTATCCACAGAGTTAAAAGAGGCCTAGAAACCACATGGCTTTTACTTCATGTTTTTAGGTGACCAAGAAACAGATAGGCTCTGGCAATTCCAACAAGGAAGCAAAAGGCCCCTAAATCTTAACTGTGGAAAAATGTTGGTAGATATCCAGCAGGGCAAAAGAGAGTCTGAAATTCAGACCTACTGTTTTCTAGGAAGGAATCTTCTCCCACCTCTGTCCATCCTGGAAGACAGAGGCCAGAACAGGTGTAGAACCCATGTGGGGGATCCATGGAGCCCAACAAAGGGGGCAGAAGGAAATAGACAAGCCAGAGGCACTTACTGAGGGCTTCCTCTAGGTCCAAACCCAAAGACTCAGGATGACTGGAATCCTAGAGATGTGCTATATTAGTGACACTATATGGACTGGGTTGCATGCTAAGGTTAACGTCACATCTGAATTAGTAATAGCATCAGCATAGACAGATGGACAGGGCTCCAAGTGACTGCACTTGCCAGGAAGGGATGTTCCTCTTTAAATGTCATTGGTGCTTTGAGATCTGCCCAGTCCTGTTGTCCAAGTGTCTGAGGAAGGCTGGTGCTAGGGTCCATGTCAATAGATGGAAACTCAGTAGAATGAGTAGGTTTCCAGAGACTGTGAATATATTCCTGGGCAGAGGTCAGCAGGTATGTGAGGTTCCAAGAGGCTCAGTTCAGGTATTAGTAGTTCAATAGGTGGGTAGTGGGCCCAGTGGCTACCCTGGGGGCAGAGTCTAGAGTATCCCTGGTTCTGCTCACTTCACTTTGCATCAGCTCAAAAAAGTCTTTCTAAGTTTTTCCAAAATCATTGTGCTTGGCATTTCTTATAACACAATAATATGCCCCAGCTTTTTATCCATTCCCCAAGTAATATACATCACGGCAATTTCCAAATCTTAACCATCAACACAGGAGTTGTTATAAATATTTTTGTATATGTGGGTCCTTTTCCCTTTTTTAATGTCTTTGGCATATAGACTTATCTATGGTATTATTGGATCAAAGGGCATGCACCATTTATAGCCCTTTGGTATTCCAAATTGTTCTCCAGAATGGTTAGATCAATTCATAATTCCACCAACAATGCATAAGTGTCACAGTTTTCTCTCATATCCTCTCTAGCATTTATTTTTTCCTTTTCTGTCATGTTAGCTTAACTGATGGGTATGAGGTGTGGTACCTTAGAGTTGTTTTCATTTCCATTTCTCTAATCAATAGCGATTCAGGTCTTTTTTTTTTAATATGACTTTTGAGAAATGTCACCTTTATCAGAGAAATTTACCAACTTTTCCTTAGTTTCCTGCTTTCCTTTTTCATTTTTCTAAGATGAATTTATTTAAGTTTTCTATTTCCTCTTCTATTATTCTGAGCACTTAATATGTTTATAAATATTCATTCATTTCACTTAGATTGTCAGTTCTACTAGCATAATTGGTCAAAATAACTCCTAATAATTACATTGATATCATCTTCATTGGTGCTGCATTCACCTTTTTCATTTTTGATAATGGTAATTTGGTTTTCTTCTTTCATTTCTGTATTAAATTAACCAATATTTTATTCACTTATTCCATTTTCCCCATAAAAATAGCTCCTGACTTTATTAATTAGTACACTTTTCTTTTACTTTTAATATTACTAATCTCTCCTTTGATTTTCATCCAGGATTTCCATTTTGGTATTTAATTAGGTATTTTTAATTTATTCTTTTTCTAGTTGGTTTTTTTTTAGTTGCATAGCCAATTTGTTGCACTTCACTTTCTCTTTTGTTGATATAAACATTTAGAGATATAAACTTTCTTCCAAGCATGGCTTTGGCTGTATGACATGAATGTTGGCATATTGTTCATTGTTGTCATTATCTTTGGTGAAATTATTGGTTGTTCTTATGATTTGTTCTTTGATTCATTCATTCTTTAGGATTATTTAGTGTCCAATTTATTTTAATCTATGCTTCCATGTCCCTTTATTTATACATTATGATCCCAAAAGGGCATATTTAATATTTCTGCTTTTTTGCATTTGTTTATGCTCTAATACAGTGGTCCTCAAATTTTTTAAATAGAGGGCCAGTTCACTGTCCCTCAGACTGTTGGAGGGCCGGACTATAGTAAAAACAAAAACTTTGTTTTGTGGGCCTTTAAATAAAGAAACTTCATAGCCCTGGGTGAGGGGGATAATTGTCCTCAGCTGCCACATCTGGTCCGCAGGCCATAGTTTGAGGACCCCTGCCTAATACATGGTCAGGTGCCATATACAGATAAGAAAAGGTATGTTTCTTCTATTCCCATTTAATTTTATTCAGAAGTCTATCATGGGAAATTTTTCTAAAATTTTATTCATCTCCTTAACTTCTTTGTTATTTATTTTATGGATAGATTTATCTAAGTCTGTGAGAGTAAATTTAGTATTGCTATCACTTCATTATGTGTGATATCTCTCAGCAAGATTCCTTCCTAGAAAAGACTAGGTTTGAATTTTGGAATCTTTCCTTGCCTGCTGGATAGCTAATAACATTTTTCCATAATAGGGTTAGGGGCCTTCTATTATCTCTTTGGACAGAAATTAATTTTCACTAAAATGAAATCATGATTGCTACCCCTGACTTTGATTTACTTGAGCTAAATCTTAATAAGTTCTGATCTAGTTTCTTATTTTAACTCTGTATTTTTCTGTTTCAAGTGTATTTCTTATAAAAATATTGTTGGATTCAAACTTCTAATTCATTCAGTTATTCATTTTCATTTTATGGGTGAATTCATCCCATTTACATTCATAGTTATGATTGCTAACTATGTATTTCTATCATTTTCTCTTCTATATATCCTTCTCTTTTTTTAAATCTTGTATTCTATTGAAAAGTCTTTTAATCATAGCTTCCCTTAATTTATTCTCCTTTTTATCACTCTGTCCTTTCTCTTAGTCCTTCTCCACTTTCTTTCCTATTGGGTAAGATGAATTTCTAATTCCAACTGTGTATTTGTGTGTGTGTGTGTGTGTGTGTGTGTGTGTGTGTGTTGTGTGTGGGTGTGGGTGTGTGTGTGTGTGAACAGGCACACACATATACATATCTATGGATAGATAGATATAGATAGATAGGTAGATTCTTTTCTCTTTGAAACAGCTTAGATGGGAGTGAGGTTCAAGTGTCATGTACCCTTCCTTTCATTTTCTCCTCTGTTTTTAAAAAATCTTCCTACACATCTCTTTTATGAGAGATAATTTTCCCCATCCATCCGCTCCTTTCCCCCTTTTCTCGATGTATACTTCTTTCTCATCTTTCCATTTTTCCTTTGAGATCATTCCAACATAATAGTCTCCCAGGACTTCTAAGTAGATTCTTTTTAACTGCTCTAATGATGATAAAGTTCTTAGCTTACATGTATTCTCATGTATACATATTCCCATTTGAAAATGTAAACAGCCTAATCTTATTAATTTCCTTATGATTTATTAATCATGTTTAACTTTTTATGCTTCTCTTGAATCATGCATTTTAATATAAAATTTTCTATTTAATTCTGGTCTTTTCATCAGAAATGTTTGGTAGTTCTCTACTTCAATAAATATCCATTTTTCTGCTTTAGGATTGCACTCAGTTTTGTGGGGTAGATTATTGTTCATATATAATTTTAGCTCCGTTGTCTTCTGGATTATATTCCAAATTCTCCTATCCTTTAATGTGGAGGCTGATAAATCTTTGATCTTGACTATGGCTCCACAATATTTGAATGGTTTCTTTCTGATTGCTTGCAATATTTTCCTCTTGAACTGAGAGCTCTGGAATTTGCTTATAATATTTCTGGGAGTTTGTGTGTGTGTGGAGTCTCTTCCAGAAGGTTATTAGTGGATTTGTTTTCCAATTTCTATTTTGCTTTCTGGTTCTAAAATATCTGGGCAGTTTTCATTTTAAAATTTCTCAAATTATGTTGTGTATACTCTTTTTAAAATTTTTCCAGTACTTCAATAATTTTTAAATTATCTTTTCTCAATCTACTACATTTTCTTCTTTGTATTATTGTTTTTGGTTGTTTCATGGAGTCATTAGCTTCCACTGGCCTAATTCTAATTTTTAAGGAATCATTCTCTTGACAAGGTTTTGTATGTCTTTCACCATTTGCCCAATTCTGATTTTTAAAGTTTTTTTCAATATATCTTGTGCAGCTTTTACCAAGATATCAATTCTCTTTTCATAATTTTCTTGCATTGTTCTCAATTCTTTTCCCAATTTTCCTTCCGCAACTCTGATTCATTCATTACTTTCCTCCTTTTTAATCTCTTTTTTAAACTCTTCTGGAAATTCTTATTGGGCTTGTGCCCAATGTGCATTTCCTTTGAGTCTGCTTATAAATGTTTTCAAATAATTTTCTTCTTTTGAGTTTTTCTTAAGCTTCATTTTCACCACCTTAGCTCTTTATGGTCAGTTGTCTTTTGTTATTTGCTTATTTTTCCAGCCTATTTCTTCACTTTGGACATTATATTTGAGTTGGGCTCTGCTTACCTTTGAAAGTGAAGGATGGTGACTATCCTAAGCTTTAAGTTTTTATGTCTTACTGTTTTCACAGTTATATGTAGGGGCCTGCAACTTTTCAGTGTTTCTAAGGTGCTATGACCTGGGAGAGTTCTGATTCCTGCCTTCCTGGTCTGTTCTCTAGTCCTTACCCAGATAGGGTCTCTACTCCCTTAGATCACAACTCCTCTCCACTGTGGAACTGCAACCCACACAATGGTGGAGCCCCCTGTTCTCTTGAAACTGTATTTGTTAAATAGGGCCCTTCCAGCCAAGATGCTGTCAAACTTCTACATTATATTTTATATGAACTAATAAAATGGTATGGATGAAGACATGACAAACAGTTCCTTGATAGAGGTATTTCATCAGCAAAAATGGAGACTTCTTACCAATAAGTGATACTTGAAAGGTTTGGTGGAGAACAGCCCTGGATTCATTTTATTAGTCCTTTTTAGCCTAAGATTCTTTAGAGGTTAATAACAGAAGCAGCTAAAGGAAGGCAAAGGTTTGGAGGAATCCTACTAAGAAAAATATGACTATTACTGCCTTATCTGTCCTCTGGGAAATTAATAGAAACTGAAAAATGATCATAGAGTAAGCTTTTTGAATTAGCACAAGGAACAAAGGAAGGTACTTGAAAAAAACAGGATCTTTCTGTCCAAGTGGTTCACTGTAGTCATTCACATGACATTTTTTTTTAATTACAAAAATAAAAATTTTATACCAGTTTCTTAATTTTTTTGGTGGGGAGAGAGGAGAGAGGAGGGAGGGAATATCATGCACCTTTCCTCAGAAACATATTTTTAAATTCATAAAATGGAATACATAGCATTACCAAAAAATGAAACAAAAACAAAAAAAAATCAATGATACTAAATGATAAAATAAATGGTAATTGATATGATAAAATGATAAAAATCATTTAAAATTTTTTGATATGATAAAATTTTAAATGGTGAAATAAAAAATAAATGAGAAATTATTTTTAAATGAAATAAAGATGTAATTTTTTTTATCCAAGTCCATAGAAATCCTTAAATCTATCTATGTGCCCCAGATGAAGAATTTTTGCTATATAAGACCTCAATACATCACTTTGTTGGGCAGACAAAAGACTCAATCTGGAAAAAAACCTCACAAATAATTAAAGTGAGCAAGACCGTGAGAAGACTGTTAGGAAAGTGGTCCAATCCCAATTGGGTGGTCAGCCTTATTAGGTCATATTAAGATAGAGGAGGCAGCTTTGGCTCCCTGTGCCTGAGATTTAAAAAAAAAAGGGACTGGAAAATAGGTCATTGTTGTGTGGGAAGAAAACACCTGCCCTTTGCAGAAATAAAGGAAAGAAAAAAAGGAGAGGAAGCTTTCCAGCAGTTTTCATTATTTTAGTGAGACAGAGAAATATGTTGTGTTATCCTAGTATAAATTAAAGTGAAAGTAGTTTAAAAATACAATCCTCATTGCAATCCCACCCGCAAATTCAATTCAATAAACATTTATTAAATATTTACTATGTGTGTAACAACAGCTAGGTGGGGCAGTAAATAGAGTTCTGGGCCTGGAGTTGGGAAGACTTATCATATGTTCAACATTGATCTCAGACACCTTCTAGCTGTGTGACCCTGAGTAAAACCACTTAACCTTGTTTGCCCTAGTTTCCTCATCTCTAATACGAGCTGGAGAAAGAAATGGCAAACCCTTTAGTGAAAATCCCAAATGGAGTCAGTCATGATAAAATGACTGAATCATAGCAACATATCTATTGAAAAACATAATTCACAAGTTCCTGCAAATGTTAACTAATCAATCAGAGGTCATGATTAATTCAATTAAGAACATTTAATGAAATAATATAATAAGAAAAGAGAAAAAATTTCACTTATAAACTTGGAGTATACTACCACAAATATATTCTAAGTGTGAATATGCACATATGAATGTGTATTTGTGTGTACATATAGACATATCTAAATACATATCATATATCTATGTGTGTAGTATGTACATATATGTGTTTATATGTCTGTTCACTATGCTGTTCTTCTATTTGTACAAGTAATTAAGTATGGTATTTATGTAAAAAATGCAATGTACTGAGTCCATTTACAATACTGGTAAATATGCATATATATATATGTATATTAATATCCCAATCACACCCTAGCACTGAATACTATTAACTGTATCTCCACTAGCCTTCTAATTTTGTACTTTCATTTCTCACCATTTTATTACACACCTTTCCCCATTTCTCAGTCAGTTCAGCACCACGCTCAATTTGTCCTTCATTTTCTTAATTCTGTTGTAAGACTAAGTTGGTCAGCCTTACTTAGCTTCCTCAGATGAAGAACATGGCTATGAGATTGCTTTTGTATATATACAACCCTTTCTTTGAAAAAAAAGTAATAGAGTGTGTAAGCTATTCCAGAAATTCAATATCCTGAGTCATTTCTTTAACCCTGGTAAAGAAAAACCCAGTAATATTCTCTTTCAATTCAAACTCAAATAATTGTTTCAAGAGACTATCAGAAAGTTATAGTCTTTGGCTATGAGATAGCTTCACTAATTGTTTTTAATGTTCCTCAATTATTTCTAGCTGAATTAAACATTAGAGCTACTGTGACTTCTTGGACTGTTTTGGGGGGAGCAAAACTTTTATGGACTAGAGTCTTCCAAAAGAGAAAGAGCTACAAAGGGACCTTTAAACACAGTGTCTGGCAAATAGTAAGGACTTAATAAAAGTTTCTTGACTTTTCAAGTGGACCTAACAAAAAGCTGTCAGGCATAATTAACTATAAAGAGTACACTCTGACTTCACTCCCCCAAAACTGAGACCTGACATATCTTAGGGTTCTAAGGGTACCCCTGAGGAGTTTGCAGTTTCCTGTAATTATAGCCATTGATTTGAACCTCCAACAGTTTATGTTCCCCCAACTATTAGGTCCCAGTAACTAAATAGTATACAATTCTACTTAATCACCTAACATCAATTAACCATATATATAAAGGGCTAATTGCTTCAAAGATATACAATTGCAAAATCTAAATATTTTCTCCCTCTCCCCAATTCAACAGTCTCAGAAGCCCATTCTCTTCTATATCACTTTGGTCTTTGAGAAGAATGGGCTAGATAATATTATCTTACCAAATTTAGATCCAAAAGCACATTGTTAGTAAATAAATCTTTATCTAAGCTGCCACTAGGTTGGGTTCCAAAAGTTAGTCAGAGAAAACTTCTTATTGCTTGGGACATCAATGAAGGGCTAATTAGGAAAAAAAAAAAAAAACCACAAAGTCAGATTCCCATAATCCTAAATTCTTAAGAGAGGTTTACACTTTTGATCATAGGAAACACAAAGTTGGAGCTCCCAGATTAAATCTCATCACCTAAAACAGCAAGACAAAGTCCTGAGGTCTATTTTCATGGGGCCACATGCTGCTTCAGAGGAGAGACAGAAAATTTCTTCCCTTCCAGCATTCTCTCTCTCTCTTGAAAAAAGAGTCAAACCAAGATAGACATGCACCTCCAAAAGAACAGCTGGAAGGAGACTGATTGAAGCTTTAGCCGGCTTGAGGGCACCCAGCTGCAGTCTAACAAAGAGGCTGTCATTCACCATCTTGGTACCAGCAACAGACCATATGAATGCTCCAATATCTCTCCAAAGTTCTACCATTACCCCTCATCCTGGCTCTTCCCCAAAGCAGGAAAATTTCCATCCTCTTCTTGAGGAGAGTTACTGTCAAGAGGCTCTATTCACATGTCCAAGACAGTCATTAATGACAGTTGCAACATGTCAAGTGCATTTTGATTCTCTAAATATAAAAATATAACTTGAAAAGAAGAAAGCAAGGAAAGAATATCAAATTGGAATTAGAAGGTGTAGATTCTAATCCTTCCTCTTTTGATAAATATATTTTATTTTTTCCCAATTACTTGTTGAAACAATTTTAATATTTAGGTTTTCTTTTTTTGTTTTGAGTTCCAAATTCTTTCCATTCCTCCTTTTTTTCCTTTCTTGAGACAGTAAGCAATCAGATATGTTATACATGTGCAATCATATAAAAGATTTATACGTTAGTCATTTTGTATAAGAAGACTCAAAAGAAAAAGAATGAAAGTGAAAAATAGCATGCTTCCGTCTCTACTCAGAAAATATCAGCTCTTTTTTTGGAAGTAGATAGTATACTTTATCATTTGTCCTTTGGGATTGTCTTGGATCATTATATTGCTGAGAATATCTAAATTGTTCACAGTCATTCTATAGACAATATCACTGGTACTGTGTATAATGTCCTGGTTCTGTTCACTTCACTTTACATTAATTCATGTAAGTTTTTCCAGGTTTTTCTGAAATCTCTTCTTGTCATTTCCTATATCACAATAATATTCCATCATCATATGTTACAGCTTGTTTAGCCATTTCCCACTTGATGGGCAGCATCTCTTTGATTTATAATTTTTAATCACTATAAAGAGTTGCTATAAATACTTTTTTGTATATATGTCCTTTTCCCTTTTTTGATAACTTTGGTAATTCCTCCTCTTTTATTCATTTTACTAATCTATACATTAGAAAGATTGATTCTAAATAAAATGTTAAGATTCCTTTCAGATCATATATCCAATGATGGACTCACTGGCCTTGATTCTTTGGGCAACTTTTCTGAAACTTAATTTCTGAACTTTAAGACTAGAAATAATAATGTTTGCCTGCATATCTCACAGGGCTAGTTTAAAAATCAAATGAGATACAATATCCAAAAGAGAAGGATTAAGTATTAGAGATATTTTAAAACCCAATAATATTCAGATTTTCATTTTCTTATATTGACTTAAGCAACTATTGGTTTAGGGGTCTACCAGTCAAGCAAAAAGCAGTTTATAAACCTCCTACTGTATGCCTGACACTATTTTAGATGCTAGTGTTAAAAAGTTTCTGCCCTCAAGGAAGTTATATTTTATAAGGGAAGACAATGTACATATATGTAAGTATAAGCAAAATATATAGAAAATAAATGTAAGGGGAGGGAAACAATAATAAATATAAGGAAATAAAGGTAACAAATATGCATTAACATCTGAAGAAAATACAGTATAATTGATTATAAGTATTTTTTCTTTTTTTCTATTTTATGTCTTTTTTTCCAGGCACAATTCTCCTGATAGATTTTTTTCCCCAATCAATTAATTAAGCAATAAGTATTTATTAAGGGCCTTGAGGATTCCAGGATTCGTGAGACTAGGGATACAGACAAAAAAATAATAATTCTTGCCCTTATAGATGTTCCATTCTATTATGTAGGGAAACAAATGCACATATAAACAAATAGAAAAGACATACAGATTAAATACTTTGCAATTTCCAGATCCACTAGTCTCTGGGGAGAAAAGAAAAGGCCTCAGAAAGGAGTTGACTTCAGATCTGAGCTTTGAAGAGAGATAGGGATTCTAAGAGGTCTCTATTTTTTAGGGGAAGCATAGGAACCAGCCTATAAAAGGCATAAAGATAGAAAATCTAATGTTAGATATAAAGATTTGTAAGTAGGACAATCCAAGTGGAACAAAAGGTGCATGACAGGGAATATTGTGTAATAAGTTGAGAAAGGAAAGCCAGAGCCAGCTTGGGAAGCCCTTTGAATGCCAGGAGAGTGGGTATTTTTATCCCCGAGGCCATAGGGAGACACTGAAGTTTTTTTGAACAGAGGGCATGATGTGATCAATCTTGTGCTTAAGAACATAGCTGTGGTAGCAGCATGAAGAAGAATTGAAGAAGAGGGAGACTGGAGGCAGGCCCACAAATTAGGAGGCAGGCAAGAGGGGTGGAGAGCCTGAATTGGTGTGGTGATTACATGAGCAGAGAGAAGGGAAAGTACATCAGTGCTGTTGTGGAAATGAAACTCGGTGTGTTGTCTAGCTAGATATATGGCATGAGAGTGTAGAATTGAAGATGACTCTAGGGTTGAGAACCTGGGTGACTAGAAGTATGATGATTTCTGCAAAAGAAAAGGGAAGTTTAGAAAATAAGTAGGTAGCAGGGAGATGGAAGGAGAAAATAATGAGTTTTTCTACTGATGTAATTCAAGGGAAAATATTTTCCATGATACCCAAATATTTCCCATGATGTCCTAAATCATGGAAACACTATCATTTCAAAAGTCAAAACTAGATGTACAAAGGGCAATGGAAAGACACATTTGGGACACAAGTACACTGCAACATAATAGCACTGATAAATATTGTATGAAAAGTAATTTTACTTTTTTAGATTTTTTATTTTTTCAGTACTTTATTTTTTATAAAGCTTTTTATTTTCAAAACACATGTATAGTTTTCAACATTCACTCTTGCAAAACTTTTGTGTTCCAAATTTTTTTCTCCTTCCCTTTCCCCATCCTCTCCCTTAGATGGCAAGTAATTAAATATATATTAAACATGTGCAATTCTTCTATACATATTTCCATAATTATCAAGCTATACAAAATCAGAAAAATCAGATCAAAAAGGGGAAAAAATGAGAAAAAATAAAATGCAAGCAAACAACAACAAAAAAGTGAAAATGCTATGTTGTGATCCACACTCAGTCCGCACAGTCCTTTCTCTTCATCACAAAACCACTGGAACTGGCCTAAATCATCTCATTGTTGAAAAGAGCCATGTCTATCAGAATTGATCATTGTATAATCTTATTGTGGTAGTGTACAATGTTTTCTTGTTTCTACTTGAGAAGTGATTTAAAAAAAAAAAAAGACATTGTAAAGGATATGTATGATTGGGGAAAATGGCGGATCAGCGATGGAACAAAAGGAAAATTTAAATCTTACTCTTCTTGACTACCAAATGGTGTTAGAGGCAATTTCTAATTTAAAAAGAAGTGCCAGAACTAGCCTTCATATACTTATTTCCAACCAGTTACTGGCTGGAAGCACCAACTTTTCTGGTTTTCAGGGATGGAATGACATTCTATTCCTACGCTTTACTTCCCTCTCTCTGCAAGGCAGCATGACCTCACTATGTTGGAAACTATTTTTTGACAGAAAGTTTGTGGATTTACCAAATCAGAGTCAGCTTTTGAGCTCTCCTCAGTTCTAGCAACCCCCACTCACCTCTACCCTGAACTGTCCAGTTACACTAAGCTCTGGTCCTATGATCCTGACATGATGGAGTCAATTCCGAAGAAACAGGCAAACATGAATAACTATAATGAATACTTTCCTCCTGTCATAAATTTAATTAAAAATCTAGTGTTTGTTACCTCTCCCAGACTCCTACAGTAATAGTATTATGTTATTTATGTTAGTTTGGAAAGTACTTTGCATATAATCTCCTTTGATACTTATAACAATGTTAGAAGGTTGATGTTATTAATATAGCTACTTTATAAATGAGGAAACTGAGGCAGATAGAGGATAAGTTATTTGCTCAGTATCATATAGCAAGTATTTGAGGCTAGATTTCAGTTCAAGTCTTCCTGACTCCAAGCCCAACACTCTTAACACTGTGCCACCTAACTGTCTTTCTATGAGGTAAATATGACCTTAATACCTAAACTAGGAAGCCATTTGGTATCCAGGAATTATAGTTTGTTTGGTTATCCATCAAAATCTTCTTGTGAGAGGAAAGGGGAGTGTAGACAATACAACACAATTCCCACTTAAATTTCAACACATTTTTGTAGACTGATGAAATGGTCTGTGGCTTCATAAGACTGCAAAAGGGGACCAAGACACACACAAAGGTTGAAAACGACTATTTTAGATGAAAAATTTAAAAATACAGGACAAAGGACTCACAGGTCCTCCACAAGCAGGACATGGAATGGAACCCCCTTTTCCTACCTCACTACCTTCTTTGTTCCATGCATTAGGAAAAAGGCTTGACAGAATATGAGGAGCTTTACATCTGGTATCCATTACATATAAATAGATCTAGAAGAAAAATATCCAACATACCAAATAGATTCTCACTATATTGGGCAGATATGTCCAAGAATCCCACAGAAAAAGAAGGCATGAATGGATTTCCAATTACACTTGTGAAGGAACATAGCCAAGAAAATGGATCTACCTGAGTAGCAAAAAAAAGTCACTTATAACTGGTCCATTGCTTTATTATTTTTTTCTTACATTCTTTTTTTTTAATAGTCTTTTATTTACAGGTTATATGTATGGGTAACTTTACAGCATTGCCATTTGCCAAACCTCTTGTTCCAATTTTTCCCCTCCTTCCCCTCCCCCCCTCCCCCAGATGGCAGGATGACCAGTAGATGGTAAATATATTAAAATAGAAATTAGATACACAGTAAGTATACATGACCAAACCGTTATTTTGCTGTACAAAAAGAATCGGACTCTGAAATATTGTACAATTAGCCTGTGAAGGAAATCCAAAATGCAGGCGGGCAAAAATATAGGGACTGAGAATTCAGTATAATGGTTTTTAGTCATCTCCCAGAGTTCTTTCACTGGGTGTAGCTGGTTCAGTTCACTACTGCTCCATTGGAACTGATTTGGTTCATCTCATTGCTGAGAATGGCCAGATCCATCAGAATTAGTTATCATATAGTATTGTTGTTGAAGTATATAATGATCTCCTGGCCCTGCTCGTTTCACTCAGCATCAGTTCATGTAAGTTTCTCCAGGCCTTTCTGAAATCATCCTGTTGGTCATTTCTTACCGAACAATAATATTCCATAATATTCATATACCACAATTTATTCAGCCATTCTCCAACTGATGGGCATCCACTCAGTTTCCAGTTTCTGGCCACTACAAAGAGGGCTGCCACAAACATTCATGCACTTACAGGTCCCTTTCCCTTCTTTATGATCTCTTTGGGATATAAGCCCAGTAGTAACACTGCTGGATCAAAGGGTAGGCAGTTTGATAACTTTTTGAGCATAGTTCCAAATTGCTCTCCAGAATGGTTGGATATATTTACAATTCCACCAGCAATGTATCAGTGTCCCTGTTTTCCCACATCCCCTCCAATGTTCCACATTATTTTTCCCTGTCATTCTGGCCAATCTGACAGGTGTGTAGTGGTATCTCAGAGTTGTCTTAATTTGCATTTCTCTGATTAATAATGACTTGGAGCATCTTTTCATATGGCTAGAAATAGTTTCAATTTCTTCATCTGAGAATTGTCTGTTCATATCCTCTATAAATGGTCCATTGCTTTAACAAAATCTTCCTATGCGTCATGATGAAAATTATGTTCCTGACTATGGTGTTTGTCTTTTTCATTCCTTTTTTTGTTAATTAATAAAATGTTGGTTAAAAATGGATGGGCAGGAGATAATAATGAATTTTTAATGGTGCTATTATCTCATTGATGGCTTCTTTCCGTTGGTTCAAAATTACCATGAAAAATAATGTTAATGTTATATATAAGAATTACACAGAATTTTCCCTCCTTTCCAATCAAATGCAAAAATGAAAATGAATTCAGTATAAGTACTGTTTTAAAAAATGTTTTCTGATATATTGTATCCAATATTTATAAAATATTATTGCATTCTATTAAATGTGTCAAAATTAATATAACAATTATATATTATATTTAAATAGGAAAGTGAATTTTTGATTACTACATGTGGCACCATAGAAATAACCACTTCCTCACCAGCCCTAAAGTCAGGAGGACCTAAGTTCAAATCTGACCTCAAAAACTTAACACTTCCTAGCTGTGTGACCCTGGACAAGTCACTTAACCCCAATTGTCTCAGAAAAAAAAAAAAGAAAAAAGAAAGAAGGAACTACCTTCCTTTCAACAATTTCACATTGTTGGAAATTACCCAAGTCTCAAATTTAATCTATTGTAGATTTTGGTATCTAAACATCACACTCACCTAAATTCATCCTATCTTATAGTTCAGAATGGGACATTGAAGTTAAAGCGCTGCTTGGTTGGGAGGCTGACTACTACAGCAAAACCCTGAAGTTCACACCAGAGTGAATAATGATTAAGAAATCCAGTGAGAGGAGTAGTGGATAGAGCACCAGCCCTGAAGTCAGAAGGACCTGAATTCAAATTTGGTCTCAGACACTTAACACTTCCTACCTGTGTGACCCCTGGACAAGTCACTTAACCCCAACTGCCTCAGCAAAAAGAAAAGAAAAAGAAAAAGAAAGAAATCCAGTGAGAAACTATAGCAAGCAACCTAGAATTGCACAAAAAGTCAGCCCAATGTCCAAGGGGAAGGGAGGGAGCTAGTAGCAAGAGGTAGCTTTCCAATGTGGCCAGAAACACATGCCCTAGAACAGGGTTTCTTAAACTGTTTCCACTTTCAATTCCTTTTTATCCCCCAAGTGTATAGGTATATAAAATAGGTATGCAAATCAAACATTTACCGATAATAAATCATAATTTCTTGATCCTCATATTCAGATGAGACTCCATATTGGGTCATGAACCACTTTTTAAGAAGCTGGGTCCTACTTAACATGAATTGATGCTAAATGAAGTGAGTAGAAAGAAGAGAACATTGTATATAGCAACAAGATTATGTATTGATTAATTCTGATGTACATGGTTCTTTTCAACAGTAAGATGATTCAGGCCAATTCCAATAGCCCAGACCAACAGGACAGTTTTGAAAGCATATTTTTTTTCAAAGAACGAGAGAGAGGGAGAGAAGAAGGGAAGGAGGGAGGGAGGGAGAGAGATAAAGGAGAGACCAGGAGAGGAAAGGAAAGAAAAGAGGAAAAGAGAGGAAAGAAGAAGATAGGAGAGGAAAGGAAAGGAGAAGAGAGGAGAGGAGAGAAGAGAGAAGAGAGGAGAGGAGAGGAGAGGAGAGGAGAGGAGAGGAGAGGAGAGGAGAGGAGAGGAGAGGAGAGGAGAGGAGAGGAGAGGAGAGGAGAGGAAAGAGAAAGAGACAGAGACTGAGAGGTTTGGCCTCAGTAGCTTTTCTAGATTGGAGTACTACTATGTAATTTCAAAGAAAAAACCACAAATTCAGAATCTATATACCCAGTAATCAGAAATTTTGGCTCTAGGATCTTTTATACCCCAAAGCTAGGATGCACAGTGGTTAGAGTTCTTGGCCTGGAGTTGTAAAGATACTTGCAATTCTGAGGAAGTCACTTAATCACTGTCTGCCTCAGTTTCCCCATCTGTAAGATAAGGATAAAAATAACACCTACTTTGCAGAGTTGTTATGAAGATAAAATTGGATAATATTTTAAAAAGCACTTTGTAGACCTTAAAGTGCTATATAAATGTTAGACATTATTATCCTAAGTAGGATTTGAGATCCAGATATTGAAATTTTGATTCCAACCATTCTTTCTATCTTTGTGCTTTTATTTATTCTATTTATCTAGGTGTGATTCTAAAAATTATCAATCTCTATATGTAATTCTTTCTACCCATATAACTTATCTACCCATCTATCCATCTATTATCTATCTTTCTACCTAACTACCTACATCTAGAAAACAACCTCTGCTTTTACTGGCATAAGGAACACCCCTTCTATCAATGCATATTGGCATCCATTCTGCAGTTCATAGTTGTAGAAAGCTGTTCCCAAAAAAGGGAGATTTTTTAAAAATGGGTTATTCTTAGAGAATCTGCATATCTTTTCCCAGAGATACTGATAAGATGGCAATTTACTATAAATTATATTCTGCACTCATCTCTCCCTTCCATAAGGAATCCAGCCCTATCAAGTTAATGTGTCGGAGCTTTTCATAGGAATTTTGGTCTAATCTCTTATGTCAGTCAAAAAGAGATGTGAAATGTGCTTCAGGACGCATCTGAGATCTATGATAAAGCAGTGTTCATGCTCTGCCAATCTCAGACTCTTTGACACTCTCCTCTCTAGCTTATCTGGGGCATGCTAGGAATGCAATCAATCTTAATACAGGAGAAGAGATAATTACATCTACTGGGGACCTGGAAGGACAAAGGGGTCACATGCTACACAATGAAAATACCCACTATGTCAGATTTCCCTGACTGAGAAAATGAGAGGATGCACCATTCACTCCTCCCAGTAATTTCCATGTCAGAAAAGAAAAGGTCATGGATTGAAATGGTTGAAGATATTCCTTGGGGGGGGGGGTGGAGTTTACAGCCCATTTCTTGGCTCCTAAAAACATGCAGAAGAGAAAAACCTGAACTAAACACTGTGCATAGCTTGATACTAAAGAGAGGTAATGAGGCATATGCAAATGGCAGCACTATAATTCAGAAAACTACATATACTACCATAGAGGGTAGGACAGGGACATTTTGCCAACTCAGTTACATGTATTTCTCATATACTATAATACATTCTCCACTTTAGCTCACATTCATTTTCCATTGATTCATACCATCTATACAATGCATCAAATCTACTTAGAAACACCTCTTTCTAAACTAATTTACATGAATTTCTATTCTAAAAGTAAATCATATTTGCAAATCATGTTTTAGGGAGGGAGATGGCAAAGAGTCTGAACCTATTCTTCACTGGGATTGGGAATATTCAGTAAAGAAAAGAAGATTAAGCAATTGTTATGCAATGTATATATAGTGCATGTTTATATGTATATGTATATATGTAAACATATACAAATATATAAATACATATATATGTAAACATATACAAATATATAAATGCATATATATGTAAACATATACAAATATATAAATATATATATATGTGTGTGTGTATATATATATATATATATATATATATATATATATATGTTGGAATCCTAGTGTTAACTCAACTTGAAACTAAGTGGAACTGAGAAATAATGCTTGTGTTCACACCTGTACTCACTGGAGTTCACACATTTGGGAGATTTCAGGGTTTAGTGTGAGATATCCGAATTCACACCTTCCTTGAAACTCTCAGGGCCAGAGAGCACTCTGGGAGAAACCAGTAATCCCTCTCTCTCAGAAGAGATCCCATGGAAAACAGACAGAGCTCTCTCCAACTCTTTGTGATTCCATTTGGGGTTTTCTTGGCAAAGATACTGGTCTGATTTGCTATTTCTCCAGCTCCTTTAACAAATAAAAAAAATTCAGCAGGATGATTTCAGAAAGGCACATGAACAGATGCTAAGTGAAGTGAGCAGAACCAGGAGAACATTGTACACAGCAACAAGATTATGTGATGATCAAATTTAACAGACATGGATCTTTTTAACAGCAAAGTGATTCAGGCCAGTTCCAGTGATCTTCTGATGGAGAAAGCCATCTGCACCCAGAGAGAGGACTATGGGAACTGAGGATGGACCACAACATAGTATTTTCACTTTATTTGTTGTTGTTGCTGTTAGCTTGCATTTTTTATTTCCTTTCTCATTTTCTTTCCTTTTTGATCTGGTTTCTCTTGTGCAGCATGATAATTGTGGAAATATGTGTAGAAGAAATTGCACATTTAACATATATTGAATTATTTGCTATCTAGTGGGGAGGAGGGGAAGGGAGAGAGAAAAGTTTGGGACACAAAGTTTTGCAAGGGTGAATGTTGAAAACTATGCATATATTTTGAAAATAAAAACTTTTTTAAAAAACTGATTAAAATAGATTCAGTTATTGGCCCAGTGTCTCCTAACTAGTAAACGTCCAAAGCTAGCTTTGAATGAGATATCTGGGAGAAGACACTATAAAGGTTTAAAAGCCACTGGAAAGACAATCAGGTTTGGCTATTTAACTGGACTGTTCCCAGTGCCCACATGAAATGGGAAGCGCCTAATTAACAGTAGTACACAACTGTTTTATTGTCGTTGAAACTTTAGCCTCCCAACCAAGTGTAACCATAGTTACAAGTTATTATTGAATCTTGTTCAAATGGTTCTATTAAAGGGCAGTTAGATGGTGAAGTGGATAAAGTACCCGGAGGCAGGAGGTGTACTAGCTATATGACCCTAGGCAAATCAATCTTGATTGCTTTTAATACAAATTATTTATATTGATAAACTGATACTTCTAGGTTCAATACTGTTTTCTAAGCACAAATAAATGGTTTATTTCATATTTGATTTATAATGCATTCGGTATCTCTTTTACTTTCCTTTGTGAAGAGACCCAGATATGAGCTATATCTTTTACTATAATTATCATTGGCCCTTGGATGGGAAAGAAAATAAGCATTTATATAGCACCTACTAAGTCCTTTTTGATCCTTGCAACAATGCTGGGAGGTGGGTATTATTATTCCCAATTTACAGTTGAGAAAACTGAGACAAACAAAGTTGAAATGATTTGTACAGGGACCCACAACTAGTAAGTGATTGAAACCAGTTTTGAAATTAAGTCTTGCTAATTCTAGGCTCAGCACTCTATTTTCTGTTACATTAGCTGCCAGGATGACGTTTTAATGAGACAATAAGAATGGGGAAACCTTCTCAAGTTGATAGCCAGCTTCCTTATGAATATAGCAAACCATAGAAACAGAACAGTACCTAGTCTAGATCCAAAGAGCCATGGAATCCCTGATGAGTGTCACTTCAGAACACATCAGTATATATATGTATATGTATGCATGTGTGCATGTGTGTATGTTATTTACACACACATATATATAATATATACAAATGTATTGTGTGCATATGCATAAGGTTGTTAGGCGTATATATGTATACACCCATACATATATTCAAATGTATGTGTGTAACAGTGACTACCTTCATACCCCTTACATTTCACACATACCTCCAGAGTTCTCCAGTACCTTAAAGGATATGAGGGATGTCCAGTCTATCTATCATTAGTCCCAACAATTGTGTAGCTCCAATTTAGGGATCCCATAAACCCTAGTTTAAAGATATAGCAAGAACAAAAACTCTTCCTGCCCTGTCTCAGTATCTGGTGAGGGAGGTGGCTTCACTTCACAATTTAAATCTGTTCTTACATTATATGGTCCCACCAAGTTCCCAATCTAAACTTGCCCTGGGATTGTGTCCTAGCACCCTGACTTCTTAGGATATCCCTACTGGGCTGGCAGTACCATCCACTCTGGAATCCTGCTTCCAAAGTCATCTCTAGGTCCAGGTCCAAAGACTCTACTGCCCAGGCCTGGAAATGAAAAGGACAAATGATAGAAACCAAAATCTAGAGCCTTTTCTCAAAGCCATAGGACCTAAAATTGGGAGGAAAGAAGCGGATAGACAAGGCAGTTAGCTATTCTCCCCATCCAGGTAAACAAAGCCTTCCACCCCTGGACTTTGCTGGAAAGAGAGAGCAAGATTTTGCCAGTCTGGAGATCTAGCCTGGTCTGGTCAAACTACTAAAGGAAAGAGGCTGCTCATCCCCATGTGATTGGGGAACACAGGATGTCTTCTCCCGGTAGCAGGTTCAGCTCTCTCCTACAAGGGTGCCTCCATTTTAGGTAAACTGGGCATACACAAAAACCAATTATATTCACAAATATATATATACAAAATCAGATAAAAGGCAATTTTGAGGGGAAAGCATTAACAGTTGGGTGGAAACTAAAGGCTTCCTAAAGAAATTAGAATTTGACTTTTACCTTGAAGGAAATCACCAGAGAATTCTTGGAAACAGAGGTGAAGAAAGAATGCATTTACAGGGAAGAAGGACAGTGAAGTCAATGGTAGGGTGAGGGAAGATGGAGTACGGTAAATGAGCAACAGTCAGGAAACATTTGGCTGGCCCATTATGGAGGAAAGTAATGTATATTAGTCTGGCAGGCTGGTGGGGCAGTAGATAGAAGCCTGAGCCTGAAGTTAGAAATTTGGCCTTAGGCACTTGGTAGCTATGTGACTCTGGGAAAGTCAGTTAATTCCTATTTGTCTCAGTTCCTCACCTGTAAAATGGGGACACCGTGAAGAAGGGAACGTCAAACCTTTCCCATATCTTTGCCCAAAAAAAGGCTCACATAGAGTCAAACACTAATGAACAGCAATAATAAATAATAAGGCTGGAAAGACCAATTAATCCCAGGTAGTGAAGGTTTAAATTGACAAATAGAAGAATCAATATATGATTCTAAAGGTAATATAAAGCCACTGGCATATATTGAGTAGGGAAATGACATGATCAGATTTAAGTATAGGAAAACATCGATGGAAATGTTTTGCATGATTGAACATATATAACCAACATTAAACTGCTTGTTGTCTTGGGAAGAGAAAAGATGAGAGGGGATGGGAAAAGATAAGAGAGGAAGGGAGAAATGGAAGTCAAAAAATTTTCAAATGAATGATCATCTTTACATGTAATTGGGGGAAAATAAAACTATTTTTAAACTGGATGGTTATTTTTACATGCAATTGGGAGGAAATAAAACACTATGTTTAAAAGAAAGGGAAATCATATTGGCAATTAAATAGAAATAAGGAGTGAAAATGAAGAAACAAGAATGATATTTAAATTGCCAAGTTGGGTTACTGGAAGGACGATGGTACCTTTAACCTTTGTCTAGAGGAAAATGTGGAATAGGAATGAGTTTGGGAATAAAGATAGTGAGTTCGGTTTTGGACATAATAATTTGAAATGTCTGCAGGACACATAGATCAAAATACCTATTTGGGTAGTTGAAACTGGGACTCAGGGTAAGGAAATAGGTCTGAAAATATAAATGTGAGAATTGTCAATATAAAAATGATACTTAAACCCATGGGAATTTATAAGGTCACCAGGAGAGAAAGAGACAGAGACAAACAGACAAGACAGAGATGGAGAGAGCACAAACAAATATCACAATAGTCTTAGGGGTAAAGGGAACACATTGTTAAAGGGCATGATAAGACTGATGTCCCTGAAAAGGAAATTAAAAGGGATCAATTAAAAGAACAGTAGAACCAGTTGAGAGCTGATTATCAAAAACTCAGAGTGGAGAAAGTATCCAGGAAGAGAGGATAGTCATGAAAGTTAAATTCTGCAGATAGATTTAAAAGGATGAAGAATGAGAAAGAGTCATCATATTTGGTATTTAAGAGATCATTTATGAGATTAAGGGCAGAGTTTCAGTGACATGATCAAGTTGGGTAGAGAAAAAAATGACAGAGAGGAAACAAATATGGCATTTACCCCCCTGAAATTTGACTGAAAAAGGAAGAAGAGATATAGATGATATGGCAGCAGTAAAATTCTAACTCCTTCCCCCCATGCACATTAGGCTAATTTTTCCTGAAAAGGTTTTGAGAATATCCTTGACATTTGATTGGCTCAGGGGACTAATATGACTTCCTAGTTATGTAAGTACAAAATAACCACAAGGTGTTCCAGCCTTATTCTGAAGCTTGCCTGATGGATCTCAATGGACAACTTAGAGACAGAAAGGCTTCACTAAGATGAATCAACTTGCAATGTCTTCAATGTCTGTCCTAGTTGAATATTTTTCCAATGCTAAGTAAATCTTCTTTGTTAAATGTTGAATGATCTGTGAGTGTCTTATTTCCTTCCAACTTAAATTTCCATCAAACTTTAAATTATCAGAAGACTGGCATGAGTCAAGCTTAGCTCATAACAGGCCCTTTCATATGTAAAAGGGGTAAGAAAAAAGAAGAAAGTCTTTCAAATATAATGTTGAAAAGAAATATTCTCTTTTGAGGACCAGATAAAAAGCTGTCCCTCAGCTGAATGTAATGAGAGGTCCTGTTTTAATGCAAAGCAATGACAGAGGATGATTTCAGAGAATTTTAGCCCATTATCTCATTTAGTATGTCAGGGTTTTAGTTGTTGTGTTGTTGTTGCTGCTATTTAGCATTTTGAAGTTATAACTGAGAAAATACACTTCAAATAACTGGAAACTATAGGACAGTTATATAAGGACTAACCATCTGACAGGCGAAATTGTTGAGTTTCACATACTAAGTAAAACATGAGTCACTTCTTATGAAGAGGCACTGATGTGAAGTATTAGGAGCCAAAGAAGTTATAGAAAGAGACAGATGGAAGCAGCAGCAGTAAGGTAAACTTGGAAGAATCACAAGAAATCAAAGAGAGAAAACCTAGGAGGTAATGAGAAAAGCTGTTTGAGACAGCTGACTGCTGACCAGCAGGCTTTTCAGCTGATTTTTTCAGGAAATGTATTTATTGGAAGAAATATATCACTTTGCTGGTATGTAGTATACTGAAAGGTTGGTTCAGTTCTTCAGCTGCAGTGATAACTTAGAATAGAGCTGAATTCTTCTGCTGAATGCAGTCATCTGAGTTTGGTGTTCTCTAATCTCCAAGAGAGTGGTGACTTCTCAAGGATATTTTGTTGCTCTGTATTTCCCTTTTGATTTAAGAGGGAGAAATAGAGGAAGCTTCACATCTATTTTGCTATTAGCTATGTTTATTGTTTAAGCTCATTATGCTGGAAATGGTTTGGAGAAAGCAGAAGCCTATTGAATGAAGAACCATCTGGGCTTTTCTTCCAGAGAGCCAACCAGAAGAACTTTTTAGTTCTTTGGAGAACTTCACGTCATTGAACAAATGTGATGTTAATAAATTGTGTGATAGAAGACCAGAACTTTCTCATCACCCTGTCAAAAGTGGCTGTCATAATAAAGGGCTTGTCCTTACTTTATCAGTTTGAGAGCAGAAGACTAATACTTCTGCCCAACAGTTACTGCCATGCCAACAGTCCTGCTTTCAGCCTGGATCCCATAGCAATAATCCATGAAAGAAACTCTATGGAAATGTGGCCTGGTGATTTCCTCTGCAGCTGAATGCAGCCCCCATATTCTCAGCAGCCCCAGCCACTAAAGACTTGGGAAGGGGAATAAAGAGAGAAAAAGTCACCAATAACCATGGCATTTTCAAATGCTTCGTCATAAGAATCTGTATGGTTTTATTAATGAAAAAATATTTAAGATGGTACATAACCATCTGTTCAGCTCCTTGCATCCCAAAGATCACAAAACCTTTCCATTTGACTTTTAGCTGGAAACCTCCTCGATGTTATCTCTCCATCTCAGAAAGACAACTCTCTTAGAGCAGGGACTGTCTTACTTTTCTATTTGTAACTCCAGCACTTCTTAACTGCAACGCAGTGAATTGCACGTAATAAATTCTCCGTAAATGCTTTTGTAGTCATTCTACTAAGTAAATGTTATGTTTATTATTGCTCTCTTTATTGTTTAGTAAGTCTTATGTTTAAGACTCAGAATGACTGGTTTTGCATAAATTATAAGGAACTACTGAGGCAAGGGGCAGAAATGAAGTCCCTTCCCCCACACTCCAGGGTTACCCCTTGGGAGAACTTGAGTAACAAATGTGTTTGGGTTGTGGCTACCACCTATCACCCCTCCATCCCCTCGCACACACACATACACACGGAAAAAAAACCCAGACCCATCAGTCTGAGTACAGGTTAAAGGTCATTTGGTCAACCCAGAAAGAGAGAAAAGTGGGGGTGCTGATACCACTGGGACAGCAAACCCACGGCCTATACTGCCCTCTTGTGGCCACTATATATATATTTTATCATAACTGGTACCATTCTACCAAACCTAAGCCTATAATTTTTTATTTCCCCTCAGGATTCTCTAATACTTTGAAAAAATTATATAACCTCTCTCATATAACATTAGCTCAAGTCTCCACTGACAACTGAATTCCCATTCTTAGAGCCCAGCGCCTAGCATCCCGTTCCATTTAATCACTTGAAATTGGATTAGCTTTTACAATGAGATATTTACTTCAAAGATATAGCAAGAATAAACACAAAAACACTTTTTACAGTACCTGAGGTGTTAATGCCATAAAGCCCCCACTCTTGAGTCAGACCGTTTTAAAGACTTCTAGCCATGGAGATATTGGGGGAAAAACTGCTCCCAAATATATGGCTGATCAATAAAAAACATTCATGCATATATTGTTGTCCTCCAATCTCCCAGAAGCCAGAGACCAGAATCTTCTAAGATGATGATGACATTTTAAGTAGTCTAGGTATGAGCCAAATCCATTATATCAAGATTCTCTGAATCAACCCGTTAGATAATTTCTTACAGCGTAATAATATTGTATTATATACCACCGTCCATCTATAAAGATTGGACTTTTGCTAAGTTAGCATGCCCTAGCTGACAGAAGTGACTCCATGTTTTAACCACTGATTCACCCACCTATGTATCAGGGAGTTTCTATGCACCCAGTACAGTTGAGCTATCTACATTTAGACAAGAAATACAAGAATACTGAGCAAAATCATTTGGGAAAACTTGTCTCATTCAGGCAAAGTTAGCAAATTTTCCAAATCACAATGCCCTTGTGGTCAATAAGGGGAGCTACTAAGGGGTCATCAATAAGGGGAGATCTGCAGTCCAAAACCACCCACTGTTCGACTATCTCTTAAGCCCTCCTTCCACTTAGTCCCTATACATTTTCCTAGCAACAATAATCAGATATAAGGGAAGGACCCCACAATCCACTGAATGCCCAAGCCACAATTCGTGAATGGGGCATTGAAAGAGGGGGACTCCAAGAATGAGAAGCAGCATGTTTCATGTCTGTGAAAAATGAATTGCCTGTCATCTGATCACTTGAGGGCTTGTGTTCTTTCTTGGAACCAAACCTACAATTTCTTCACACTGTCTAGAAGCTAATGTTAAAATAAAGTATCCTTTAATAAGATATAGATATTTAATAAGATAACAGTATCTTTAATATTGTTGTGGGGTTTTTCTCTCTAAACAATGATATAGTGAAAGCAGAGAGGTTGAGACTTTGTTTCTCACAATTGCCAGACTTCAGGGAGAAAAAACCACCCAACTGCATTCTGGACTTCTTTACCGTCACTTAGCTCTTCATCCTGAAGCTTCACTTTCCTTGGAATTCACACATTAGAAATATCCTCTCCTTCTGATTGGCTGGCTCTCCCAGAACCTCCATTTAAGGAGTTGTGACCAAACTAACTCTTTCTCATTCTTCTCTCAGACTTCTTTTCAGCTTTCTTTTATATGCTGTCTTCCCCAATCAAAATGTAAGCATAGGTAGGGATCATCTTTCTGTATTCCCAGGGCTTAGCATAGTATCTGCCACATAGTATTTAATAAATACCTGTTGTTGACTAAATTTCTGCTTTCTTTGAAAAAAAGTTAGCATTTTCGCTACTAAAATATACTTATGAAATATGTAATTCCTACCAAAGTATGAAAGTTTCATTTGTAAGCATCTAGAAAAATACTCTCAAGAATACCTTCAAATTTGGGATGATGGTGAAGAACACTTCTTGCCTCTTGGTAGACTTTGAGTAGAATACATTTTCCTTTTTTTAAAGTATAATTTTATTTTTTCAAATACACATAAAGATAGTTTTCAATATTCATTTTTATAAAACTTTATGTTCTAAATTTTTCTCCTCCCTTCCTTATCTCCCCCTTTCCCAATACAGCAAGCAATCAGATATAGGTTAAATATGTGCAATGAGTGCAATGCCTTTTCAAATTTGCCCAATGTGCTAATCTGTTTTCTTTAATTTGAATTCTTTGTTAGAAGGGAGCATATCTTAGGGAAATGGAAATCATTGAGAAATGATAGTGATGCTTTTAAAAAGCAGTGGTAATTTTTTCTAAAGACTATCAAGAAAATTGAATATATGAGGCCAAAAAAAATTTATAAGATGTAAAAACTAGCAAAGTGCACAATCTAATTATTACACATCTTAGAGGAAGTACCAAGGACATTAGGTCAATGTGTAGCTTAATCAGAAAGCTATGTAAAGTAGCCCAAAGCAAGAACATTGCACAATTCTTATTATCTATAAACTTCAGTAATTCACTGGCAATTATGTGAAACCATCAAAAAAAGACCAAGAAAAAGAATCTCAAATGCGAAGAGATTACAATTTCAACTGAAGTAACAGTTTAACAGTAAGAAAATAAAATGTGTCATTAGGAAATGAAACCATCTCGGAAATATATGGGGAATATATTCTGCACACCAGAGATCTCAGTTACTGGACCAAAAAAATATGAGGAGAATATTATGACAATACTAGCTATTAAATTTGTGGAGTGTGCTTTATTATTGTATTGCTTTCAGAATCCCATTGGCAAAAGGGGATTCAACCTAAATGTCAATGTCCAAGCTGAGAACCTCCCAATACAACCAAAGAGAGATTAGATACATGTAGCATACAAGACAGAATATAAAGCAGTTAGAGTTGAGGATTTCCCAAGAAAGCCCCAGGGAGAGCAGAAAACTTGGAAGTAATCAGCACTGGAAGTGAACAAAGATGTGAACATCCAGGAGAAGCAGTTATTATGTTCTGAAACCACTAAGGGTTCTAGACACTCATCACTCTCAACTTCAAAGAATCTGTGAAGAAGTAGCACCAGAAGAAAAGGTCAGTGGGGGTTGAGGGGGAGGGGTTGTTTGTTTATTTTTACCTTTTTTTGGAATCTAAGTGTCCTAGAACAGGGCTTCTTAAATTTTTTCCGTTTGTGATCCCTTTTTGCCTGAGAAATTTTTACGCGACCCCAGGTATATAGGTATGTATTGATTTAAAGATTGATTGATATATATTGATATAGGTATATATTGATTTAAGGATACAAATCAAAGATTTGCTGATAATAAATGATAATTTCATTACTCCCACATTCAGTTATGCTACACCATATGGCATCACAACCCACAATTTAAAAAGTTTTGTCCTGGACCATGGAAGCAGCTAAAGTTATTTTATCTTTAGTACATCATAATTTCTATTTTGGAAAAGTTTGAGATGTCATAGGGATTGGAGAACATGTCTAGTCTGCCATTTTGTTTCTCTACTTACCTGGAAATCCTTGGTTAGTACATAACACACTAGCAACTTATATCATAACACTGTCACCAAAAATTTGTGTATGGGGGAGAGGGGGAAGAAAGCTTTCCCAAACTCCCATCAGTTCAGTTTTTTCCAGTTGTATCTAACTCTTCATGATTCCATTTGGGATTTTCTTGGCAAAGTTACTGCTCTGCCATTTCCTTCTCTGACTCATTGATAGATGAGGAAACTGAGGTAAATAGGATGAAGTGACTTGCCTAAGGTCACACAGCTAGTGAGTATCAGAAGTCAAATTTGAACTCACAAAGATAAGTTTTTGACTGTAGGCCTGGCATTTTATTCACTGTGCTACCTAGCTCCCCAAAATTCCATCACTAAACAAATATTAAAAACTACGTTCTGAGTAAGTTTGTTACTTTGAATTGTGGCAAATCCAATGAGTAAAGAATAGTTGAATGAATTTTATAATATATAAATATAAGGGAATTTTACTATATCATCAAAAGCTATATGAAAATGCAAGTGAAATAATTCACATAAAAGTGGAATGAGGACAACATATTCTGACTAGGAAAAGAATGGCATAAATTTTTTTTCAAAGTACAGAAAGTGAAGAAATCAGAAGATATAGAATAACAAATTATTATTTTGTGACTTGTACAATTTTTGGTTTTATTTGTGACTTCTTATAAATTTTTGCTTATTTGATTGTTCCTGGTTACTAAGATTAAGTTAATAATTTAAAAGACTATTTTGATAAATAACAAAATTGAAATGACATTAGCATTAATTTTTCTGGCCCCAGCTTGTCACTCTCTAATTCCATAAGATACCATCACTTAGAAGGAAAAAAATTAATAATTTTAATTAAATGGTTTTGAGCCATTGGTTTGGCAAGATATCCTTCAGTTTCCTGAGTGCAATTCATTTCAGAATAAAGATCTATTAACATATTGACTCAGTATTCTTGAATCCAGACATTACTTAATTCACCGGTATTGCAGAGATAAGATGCTTTGAGGGGTGGGTTGTTTTTTGTTTTTTTTTTTTTTTGGTTCTTTTTTTGTTGTTGATTTTTTTTTTTTTTTAGCTTTGTACCTGACAGTACTCTATTCTAGCTGTGAGTCAAAGCACACATTTTTAGAACACTTACTTTGTTAGGGTAAACTAAGAATTGTCAAAAAAAATTTTGATCCTTTGTTAAAGAATTATTTAATGATCCCTTTCATACCTGTCAAGATATTTGGAGATATCCCATTTTCCAGACCTAAGGCCCAATAAGTAGGCTCTAAGTTTAGCATAATAACAATCCTTTGTGGTCATCCTCTGAATGCTCTCACCCTCTAGCAGAATAAATTCTTTGACCAGCATAAGGTATTCCCTGAAGGATATATGATTTTTATATTAATCAATAACTATTTCGATTTGTTGGGGCTTCCCTATTTTTCCCAAGGACACAAGAACCAGAAGCAGCTGATGTTGCTGCAGCAGAAAGTGATCAATCAACATCCCCTGACATTATAAGAATCCCTGTTTCTTGTAACTATTCTATACCCTTTGTGATCTGGATGATCACAAGGCTCAACAATTCTAATAACTTAGAGACTGTTCTCATAGGACCCAAGAATGCCTGTATTGTCCCAAGAAAGGCCAACCATGGGAACTGTTATTCATATCTTGTGTCCTATCTTTTTTTTTTTTTGAGGTTTTCATGTATAAAATCCCTACCCCTGCCATAAGCTATAAACCCTCCTTCTTAGGAAAGTGGACTCTTCCTTGCAAGCATTTTCCTCATTTGAAATTATACTCCTGTTTCATTCCTGACTCTCCTGTCTTTAACTTGTTTTGATCAGCTCCAGCCACCCACAGGTTAAAAACTGCTTCTGGTCCTGATGACACACCAAAGGCCTTTTCTCAATCTTCATTTGTATTGATTGATCTCTCTCCTGCCTCTGCAGCCACTTTTGCTCATTCTCTTCTTCTTGATACTCTTTTCTCTTTAGGTTTTCAGGACACTATTCTATTCTGGTTCTTTTCCTATCTATCTAATCATTTCTTATTACTCTCCTTTGCTGGATCTTCATCCAGGAGATAGACATATGTGTCCCACACAACTCTACCCTTCTTATCTTCTTCCTCTATACTATTTCTTGGTGATCTCATCAGTTTTCACATATTCAGTTGTCATCTCTATGCTGATGATTCTCAGATCTATTTAACCAATCCAAACCTCTCTGCTGATCTCTAGTCTCCCATTTCCATCTACCTTTTACACTTCTTGAAGCTGCAGGCATCTTAAACTCAACATATCCAAAACCGATCTCATTATCTCTCCCCTAAACCTTCCCTCCCTCAATGCTTCCCTGCTATTGTTGAGGTTACAGTGTCCTCCCAGTCACTCAGGCTCAAAATCTAGGTATCATCCTCAATTCCTATCTCTCATATACCCCTATATTCAATCTGTTGTCAAGGCAACACCTCTAAATTTTACTTTTGCAACATCTCTAGTTTACATGTTCTTCTGACATTGTCACTTCCCTGAAACAGATCTTCATCACCTCACATTTAAACTATTACATCAGCCTTCTAGTTGGTCCCCTCACCACAACTTTCTCTTTGCTTCTGTTCATCCTCTACTTATCTGCTAAAGTGATCTTCCTAAAGCACAGGCCTAACCATGTCACACATCCTCATCCTCTACTCAATAAACTCTACTAGTTCCCTTTCATCTTCAAGTTCAAATAAAAAATTCTCTCCTTGGCATACAAAACTCCACCTAACCTGCTCTCTTCTATCTTTTCAGTCATCTTACATCTCCCACTCCTCCCATGTACTCTGAGACTTAATGACATCAACCTTCTTGCTCTTCCCTACACAAGACACTCTATCTCTGAATTCAGGGCATTTTCACTAGTTATCCTCCAGGTCTAGAATTATTTTTCTCTTCACTTCTGCCAAGCTTTCTTCAAGGGCTGGCTGAAATCTTACCTTCTATAAGGAACTTTTCCCCATTTCCCATAATTCTAGTGCTTTCCCTTTTATTATCTCCAATATATCCTGTATATAGTTTACATTCTTTTCCTCCTCACTTCTGCCAAGTTTTCTTCAGGAGTCAGCTGAAATCTTACCTTCTACAGGGATCCTTTTTCCCATTTCCCATAATTCTAATGCCTTTCCATTGATTATCTCCAATTTATCCCATATAAAATTTATGCATAGTTGTTTGCAAAACTATGATCCATTAGAAATATTAGATGGAACTACTTGAAAGTTGTGGTTATTTTTTTTGCTTTCTTTGAGTGCTCAGAGCTTAGAACAGTGCCTGTCACATAGTAGACACTTTATAAACATAAAAATGATAAACATTACTATAGGAAAAAGGCTTGACATGATTTGGCAGTTGTTAATGGGGAAGAAAGTGGGAACTTTAGCTGATATTAAACTCAACTTGATATACCTACTTAAAAAAAAATAAAAAGCTGATGCAATCATAGTCAGACTATGATTATAAATGAAAGGACAGAATACTCCCACTATGATGTATCTCTGTTTGGAGCAAATCTTAAGCATGGCATCAAGTTATTTTAAAAAGACATAATTTACAAAATAGAGTGTCCAAAAAAAAGAGATTAGGATAATGAGAAATCTAGAAGCAGTTTAGAAAGAAGATTAAGGGAAACAAATATTTGAGGAACTAATGTGGAAAATTAACACTTCCCCTTGACAACAGTGTTTGAAGGGTCGCCAAGAGGTCCTGGCAATAACTCAGTGAGGTTGTATAAGTCCATTAATTCCTATTTTACAGAGAAGCAAAAAGGCTGTAAGAACTTAAGTTGTTTGTACCTGGTTGGGTAATTAGCTCAAACTCCACATCTAAGTCCCCTCTCTCTAACTAAATATAGAATCTTTCCCGACTATGTGTGAGTGGGGATTTCCAAAAGAAACAGCTAGGAACAATGAAAGAATAAAAGATACAGGGAAGCAAATATCAGCTTATTATAAGGAAGTGCTTAATTATAAGTACAGTGGCACCTTGGCACTCATCATTAATTGGTTCAAGAAGGCATAATGAGTTGCAAAAACAAGTTTTGAACAAATTTTTCCCATAGAGACTAAATCTCCCAATCTGCAGCCTAACCATCACTATTCAATTCTCCAAAGGACAAATGGAGCTTCCAACTGTGGAAAAACAAGCCAGCCCAGGCCAGGCCAATCAGGATTCTTCCTTCTTGATCCAACTCACTTTCTAAGAAGAATTGCAATCTTTATGCTCTCCCCCAGCTCCATATCCCTGAGGTAGGGGGAGGGGGAGGCTGAATGTAAAGGCAGAAGTTTTGTACCCTAACCCTCCACTGTCCTGGGCTCAGGACTTCTAGGGTCCTCTGCTTTGGCTGCCTCCACTCCCATCACTCCCACCACTTTGACCACTGTTGCTTGCACCCCCACTGCTGCTTCTCCTCCTACTGAGTGTGAGGGTCACTCCATATCCCTTCTAATACTACTGTTTTAGGAGCCAAGAGATTATACATGTAACAACATAGAATTACCCTAGTGCATACAACCTTAGCGTCATGGACCTGACAGTCCTCCTTACCCCTACCTTTGCTGCAGAGAAACCCATAATTGAAGGCAATAGCATCATTAGAAAGGGTTGAGTGGTATTACTGGCCAACCTCCCAGGTATTTTACAAGACAACAACCAAGTCCAATGAGTGTGAGCGAGCCTCAAGTTCTGAAGCATATTTTTCTTATCAAAATACATCAAATACCAAATCTGACAAGTTTTGAAGTGGGTCCAAGGGCAGGGTACCCCTAAACATCTATTGAGAACTAATAGGATGATTTAGAAAGCAATTCCATCATTGCAAATGCTTAAGAAGATATTGGATTATCCCACTTTAAGAACGGTGGTAATGATCAAGAGAACTGCTCATAGAACCTAAATTTTGGTGGAGACCTTATAAATCTTCTGCTGTAATGCAGAGTTTCCAAAAAAATTCCTTTTTTAAACAAATTTATCATTTACCAGTCTTTGAAAACTTCTCAAAGTAGTCCTTTCTGTCCTTGACTAGGTCTAAATATTGGAGAGTTTTACCTCACATCAATTTTCCATCGATGGCTCCTAGTTGTGTTCTATTCTATATGGGAACTCTTCAAATATACTTAAAAATGATATTATGTCTCCCTAGGTCTTCAACCCCAGTTTCTTCAATCCATCATTATAGCTCATGAACTCAAAGTTTTTCACCATTCTCCTCATCCTCCTTAGGTTATCTTAAGTTTATCAATATTCTTCCTAATATGTGATCCCAGAATTTAATACAATACTCCAGGTATGGTCAGACCAGGATGGAGTACAATGAGATCACTACTTCATTAGTCCTGAATATTTTACTTCTAAAATTGCATTAGCTTTTTCTGGCTGCCATATCAACACTGTTAAGTTATTTGGAACTTGTAGTACAACAAAACTCTAAAATCTTGCTTGAATAAACACTACCTAGTCATGTCCCCTCTCCCATCTTATAATCATAAAGTTGATTTTTGAACCTGAGTAAGGACAATTAGATGGTATAATAAAATGCAAGGCCTGAGATCAGGAAGATTCATCTTCCTTATTTTAAATCTGATCTTAGATATTTATTAGCTGTGTGAACTTAGATAAGTCATTTTACTCTGCCTCAGTCTTCTCATCTGTAAAATTAATTGGGAAATGAAATGGCAAAACACTCCAGTGTCTTAATCAAGAAAACCTCAAATGAGGTCACAAAGAGTCAAACAGGACTGAAAATGATTGACCACTGAAAACTTATTAATACCCATTAAATTTCATCTTATTAGATTTTACTTAACTTTCTTTTTTTCAATTTTTAAAATTAATTTTATTACATATTTCCCAATTAAATGCACAAAAATTCTAAAATTTACTTTAAAAAATTTTGAGTTACAAATTCTTTCCCTCCTCTCTAAACAATTGCCATCTTTTGAGAAGGCAAACAATATACTATACCTGTGAGGCCATGCAAAACATATTTTATATTAAATGGTTCCTATTTACATAGTGTTTGCAAGTATAGTGTTATTATCCCCATTTTATAATTTTTTTCCACATCTGTTATCTTTTCTTTATTATAACTTTTTATATACAAAATATATGCATGGGTAATTTTTCAACACTGATACTTGCAAAAACTTCTATTTCAACTTTTCCCCTCCTTCCCTCCATCCCCTCCCCTAGATGACAGGTAGTCCCATACATGTTAAATGTTGAAGTATATGTTAAATACAATATATATATATATATATATATATATATATATATATATATACACACACACACACACACACACATATTTATACAGTTATTTTGTACAAGAAAGATCGGATTTAGAAAGAAGGTAAAAATAACCTGAGAAGAAAAAACAAAAATGCAAGAAAACAATAACAGAAAGAGTGGAAATGCTATGTTGTGGTCCGTATTCATTTCCCACTGTTCTTTCTCAGGGTATAGCTGGTTCTGTTCATTACAGATCAATTGGAACTCATTTGGATTGATCATCATGTAGTACTGTTGAAGTGTATAATGATCTGCTCATTTCACTTAGCATCAGTTCATATAAGTCTCTCCAAGCCTCTCTGTATTCATCCTGCTGGTCATTTCTTATAGAACAGTAATATTCCATAATATTCATATACCATAATTTATTCAGTCATTCTCCAATTGATGGGCATCACTCAGTTTCCAGTTTCTGGCCACTACAAACAGGGCTGCCACAAACATTCTTGCACATACAGGTCCCTTTGCCTTCTTTAAGATCTCTTTGAGATATAAGCCCAGTAGTAACACTGCTGGATCAAGGGTATGCACAATCTTATAATTAACTTTCTAATGGGAGATCTTTCACATTCCTAATTCCATCATCCAAAGGGCTCACCATATCTTTCAGTTTTGTGCCATACGATGAGCATGCTATTTGACTAAAGAAGCTATAAATTTCTTTCTTATTCATTGTTGACTCATTCAGTTGTGTCTGACTCTTCATGACCCTGTGGACCATATCATCTTTGAGTTTCTCTTGGCAAAGATACTGGAATGCTTTGCCATTTCCTTCTGCAGGTTATTTTACAGGATGAGGAAACTGAACAAGCAGGTTTAAGTGTCTTGCTCAGGGTCACACAGCTAGAAAGAGTCTGAGGGCATATTTGAATGCAAGAAGATGACTCCAGGCCTGGCACCCTCTAGCTACCTGCCCAGCACAGTAAATTTTAAATAAATGCTTGTGGGATTTCTGTTGACTGATAATCAGTCATCAATAGATATAGCTATTTTCTATTATCCTGGAGCTAGACTCAACCTTTCAACAATGTCTCCCAGAAGCCCTCTTTCATTTTATTTCTGCTCCCCAAAATTCCCTATTCTTTCTACTATACCAGTAATAGATAAAGATAATAGGTAAAAATAAATAAATAAATGATCTTCATTGATTTTCATCATATTGATGATCAATTGATAATCATCAATTGAAGATGTCGTTTTTCTTCATAGGACTACAATATCTAATTATAAGAATGACTGCATTCTTTCAGCTAACAGCTGGTAAAGAAAATGGCCAATTTTGGCCACAGGGTTTTTTTGACTTTGCTTTGGACAGAGAAATTCCTGGAAGTATCCACATTCTGAATTAAATGAAGTTAGGAGTTAGGAAGGAATCTTAATTCTAGATGATGAAAATTCCCATGTGGGACCTTTCAGAAGGTCTAATTGCATTTTCAATTAAACTTAACATGTAATGACATTCCCACCGTGGGGAGGACAAATTAACAAACCTTTCTCTCAATTCTAGAATTACCACTAGCACCAAGGGAAATAATCTTCTTAAAATATATGAACATCACTTAATGATCACATATAATGATCACTTAATCGATCCTTTCAGACAACTGGGAAAACAACTTGTCAGAGAAGAGAAGAGGTGCAAAGTTAAATGAATTCTTCAATAAGAAATAAGAGGGATCTCAATATATGTGGGAGAGAATAGCTTGTATATGCATAAAATTGCAGAGAAATCTAGCTGATATAAATATTAAATATATTCAAATTTCAAGTATGCAAAATTATCACATACATTTATAATACACATGTTTGGCCTGGAGATGAGGTGAAATCTTAACAGCAAGAGAACGTTCGACAAAAAAGAATAGATTGACCACCCTTTCTTAATATATTCTTTAGGCATTGAAAAATTATGTGACTTGCCTAAGATTACATAATTTATACGTGTTATGTTAATATGTGGATCTTGAACAATAAGATTTCCTTTCTGACTCTAAGGCTAGATTTTAATTCACTATGCCCTGTTGTCTCTCATATACAAATAACATTTGTGTGGGTGTGTGTTTGTGTGAAAGAAGGGCGATATAAATAAAAGAAATGTATGGGTAAGGAAGGAAGCTGATTAGTTCAATCATTTGAGATAACTATACAATTATTCTATTCCTGATACCTTTATCAGGTAAGAACACCTTCACTGAATCAATCAATAAAATGCATTGAATTAATGTATACCATGTCATGCCCTGTGGGTGCATTATAAAATAATAAGCAGTTCAGAAACCAACATTTGAGGTTCTAGAAACAAGAAGAAAAGAAGTCTGGCCAAGCTCCTGAGTGGAAATCCCTTGGAAAAGGAAAAAGAAAAACTTTTTGCTTCTTTTCCACCTTTGTGACCAGAGAAAGATGAAAGAAGGAAGGAAGGAAGGAAAAAAGGAAGGAAGGAAGGAAGGAAGGAAGGAAGGAAGGAAGGAAGGAAGGAAGGAAGGAAGGAAGGAACTTTACTGTACTTGATACTGAACTCTGATTATGTGCATGAATATGAATAATTTACTTAATACTGATAAAAGTGAGGTTCTTGAGATGCCTCCTACTTCCATTCCTTCCTACATATTTGTAAACACTTCTCCCATATTATTTATGTAGAATAATAAGTTCTTTTCCCCATATATATACCTTTTCCTTTCTCCTAAAAAAAAAAAAAAAAAAAAAAAAAAAAAAAAAAAAAAAAAAAAAAAAAAAGAATAAAACCATGCCCAGGTAACTGAGTTTATTTTACTTCATGTCTTATGTGTTCCTCAAACACAATAGAATTCTGAAGGAAAAATTGTCTCTGTCCACCCTACCCCCTTTAGGTTGTAAGTCCTTCACTATATGTAAGAATTAACCCAAACAATGATTTGGTGAGATTAGAAGGAAAGCAAAAAACTGTGGAAAATTTTATACCAAGCTTCTCTGATAAAGGCCTCCTTTCTCAAAAATGTAAAGAACGGAGTCAAATTTATAAGAATGCAAATCTAACCTGTATCAGATTGCTTATGATGAGAGAGAGAGAGAGAGAGAGAGAGAGAGAGAGAGAGAGAGAGAGAAAGAGAGAGAGAGAGAGAAGGAAATGGAAGAACTCAAAACTTTTAAAAAAATGAATATTTAGAAAAATAAGAATACAAGTTATTCTCCATTTGCTAAAAAGTCAAAGAATATGAATGAACAGGCATCTTTTAGAAAAAGGAAGCAAAGTTACCTATAGTCATATGAAAAAATGCTCTAACTCATTATTGATTAGAAAAAAGCCAATTAAAACAAACAACTGTGAGGTACTAACACACCTATCAAGTTGATTAATATGACAGAAAAGAAAAATGAAAAGTGTTGAAGGAGGAGGTGGAAAAACAGGAATACTAATGTTCTGTTGGTAGAGTCATGAACTAATCCAACCATTCTGGAGAATAATTTGGAAATATGCCCAGCAGATAATAAAACTATATTAATCCTTTGATAGAGCAACAGCACTAGTAGGCCTATATCTCAAATATGGCAAAATAAAAGAAAAAGGAAAAGGAGTTATATGCAAAAATATATGTATATATTTATATATTGTGGTGGCAAAGAATTAGAAATTGAGAGGATGCCCATCAATTGAAGAATGATTTGAACAAGTTGTGGTATATGATTGTGATGGTATACTATTGTGTTATAAGAAATGATGAATGGAATGGTTTCAGAAAAACTTGGAAAGACTTACATGAACTGATACAAAGTAAAGTGAACAATAGTAACAGCACTATTGTTAGAATGATCAACTATGAATGACTTGGCTATTTTCAGATATTCAATGATCCAATCCAATTCCAAAGGACTTATGATGAAAATCAATATCCATCTCTAGTGAAAAAATTGATGGAGTCAATGCAGATTCAAGCATACTTCTTTTCTTTATTTTTCTTGGGGTTTTTTGGTTTGCATTTTCCTTTGCAACATGGCTAATATGGAAATTTTTTGCATGACTGCACATGTATAATTTATATCAAACTGCTTGCTTCTTCAAGAAAGGGGAAAAAAGGAAAGGAAGAAGAGATTTTGGAACTCAATTTAAATAAATGAATATTTTTTTAAATTACATGTAATTGAGAAAAATAAAGTATTTAAATGTTTTATTTTAATCAACAATGATTTGATAAATTCCATTTGCTCAGATGTATCAGCCTTTTTCAATTTCTCTAGACTCTTTACCTTTCAAAGTTCCTACTCAGTTCTGGCCCTTTCATCAGGAAAGTTTGGGGGCAGCTAGTCGGTGCAGTGGATAGATCACTAGCCCTGAAATCAGGAGGACCTGAGTTCAAATTTGACTTCAGACACTTAACACTTTTTAGCTGTGTGACTTTGGGCACATCACTTAACCCCATTGAAAAATGGGGATAAGCAAGAAAATAATAATAATGTTTGAATGCCTTTATTCCATGTAATAAGGATATAATAAGATTATATTTGTAAAGCAATAAGATAAATTATATTTTCCAGCATTATCTGAGTAATATATACATTATCCCTGAACACTGAGAGATCAAGTGATTTCCTGGAGAATCCATCTCTTCAGTAGAAGAGATCAAATAAAAAGAGCTTTTTTTCCCTCTTCCTCTCTCTAAGCTTTCAGCACTCCCTATCTATTCTTTCCTTCCTTGCTATTTAGAGATACACACATTCCTCTCCAGCCTTTTAAAAAAAATCTGTACCCTATAGTTATTGTTCTATAATTATTGCCCTTTTCTTTTTTGCTAAACTTTAAATAGTTGTCTGAACTCAGTACCTACATTTTATTTCACACATTCTTCAAAATCTTCATTCTGGCTTCCAGTATTAGCATTCAGTTGAAACTATTCTCTCCAAAGTTACCAGTTATTTCTTAATTACCAAATTTTTTTTTCCCGTCCTTAACCATTTTAACCTACCTGCTACATCTGACACTTTGCCTTTCCTGTGTTTCTGGATAGTTCCCTTTCTCTGCATTTTTATGACCTTTCTCTTTCTTGGTTCTCCTCCTACCTATCTGACTATACCTCTGGCTCTCTTGTTGAAATATCATCTATATCTCACTCCCTAACTATGCGTTTACCTTATAACTGTATGGCTAAGAATGACAATAGGAGGAGGATCAAGAGAGAGAAAAGTCATAAAAATGCAGAGAAAGGGAAATATCCAGAAAAACAGAGAAGTCAAAATGAGAAATTACAGAACATAAGTCCATCCTCCAATTGATAAATGGTCAAAGGATATGAATAGACAATTTTCAGATGAAGAAATTAAAACTATTTCTAATCATATGAAAAAATGTTCCAAATAATTATTGATTAGAGAAATGAGAATTAAGACAACTCTGAAGTACTACTTCACACCTCTCTGATTGACTAAGATGACAGGAAAAGATAATGATAAATGTTGGAAGGGGTGGGGGAGTGGGGAAACTGCAACACTAATGCATTGTTGGTAGAGTTATAAACTGATTCAACCATCCTGGAAAGCAATTTGGAACTATGCCCAAAGGATTAGCAAACTGTGCATACTCTTTGATCCAGCAGTGTCTCTACTGAGTTTGTATCCCAAGAAGATGATAAAAGAGGGAAAAGGATCCACACATGCAAAAATGTTTGTAGCAGCCCTTTTTTTTGTAGTGGCAAGGAATTGGAAATTGAGTGGATGCCCATCATTTGGGGAATGGCTGAATAAGTAATGGTATATGAATGTAAGAATATCATTATTCTATTAGAAATAATGAGATGATTTCAGAAAAGCCTGGAAAGAGTTACATGAACTGAAACCGAGAGAATTACACAGTAACAAGAAGATTATGTGAGGATCAACTGTGATGCATTTGGCTCTTCTCAACAATGTGGTGATTCAAGGCAATCCAAAAAGACTTGGAATGAAAAATGCCATCTGCATCCAGAGAAAGAACTTTGGAGACTGAATATGTATCGAAGCACAGTATTTTCACTTTTTGTTTGTTTCTTTCTCATCATTTTTTCCTTTTAGGTCTGATTTTGCTTGCATCATGTGGAAATATAGAATTTTTTTAATGAGAAATTACAGAAAATAAAACTGAAAACAAATCTTATTTTTTATTTATTGTTAATACCTGTCTAAAAAATCATCTTACATCATGCTTCACCACATCTTAGATATACCACTGCTTTATCAAAAACTATGCTGACAGAGCACAATTCCTAACAAATTCTGGCCAAATAATGGTTAAGAAAAAAAAAAGATGATAAAAATCAACCAGTTCTTATACTATCTGCTTAATACCAGCATTAACTTAAGTATTAGTACTCTAAATAAGAGACACTGCTCCAGTGAGATTATTGCAATGTTGACCTCATTATAAATGAAATTAAAAGTATCATCAGTAACTTCTTAGAGAGGCAAATTAAGGAGTTATTGGATGTAATGGTGTTCATATATAGAGAAGCATTTACAGAAAGATCACCATGCAAAGGTAAGGTTAATGGTATGTTTGGTGGGTGTTAACACATAGTACTGCCAGAGCTATATCCATTCCCATTTGGCTTTTTGGTTTTTGTTTTGTTTTGCTATTTGCAGTGAGCTACTGTCATGTAATTAATTCATTCACCAACTGAGAGATATAGTATATTACTTGACCACCAGATGGTGCTCCAATTATGTTTGAGTAGTCTTCCTTCCCCTTCCACCACTTGCTTTCTCTCCTAATTCCAGATTCATATTGGCCTCCAGGTTCAGTAGAGATATTAAGATGTGATTTGGAATCACATCCCCATTCCCAAATTATCAAAATTATGAAATTTTCATGTCTGCTCTTTTAACTGCCATCTTGTGTTTGAATTAGTCTCCTCATTCACAATATTCCATTCTTATGAACTGAACATTCTTTTAATGCTCATGGGATGTATTGAGAGTTAAAGTAGCACAGACACAAGCACACACACACACACACACACACACACACACACACACGAAAAGGGACTTCTAATAGCAAATTACAGAGTTTGTTATCATTTGATTCAACACTCTTTTCACTACTACCATTCCTGACAGCCAGTCAAGGGAAGGGAGCAGTGAAGATGAAAAGGAATTAGTCTGACATTTTCTTTAGAACTCACAAACATGCCTTTAGCAAGAGCTCTAAGGGAACAGAAAGTCTTACAGTCAGATTCAGCAAATCTCTCTTTGGCTCTGATTTATGGCACACTGGTTGGACCTTATAAGTCCTAAAACTAGCTCTGGCTTGTTCTAGGTTCAAAACTTATCAAATCTCTATGCAGAATTCCAAGAATGATGTCAATTCTGATCCCTCTCTTTGCTTGACTTTTGGAGAAGTAGGACAGTATGACCTCCAACTTACACCCACTTAGAAAGAAAAGTCAAAACTGGGTTCAGAGAAAGATCATTTCCTTGTCATGAGGTTGCAAAACAGCCTGGGACCAGATCCAAATACTTGCACATGAAATACTGCTATCTTCCCACTTCCCCTGCCATCTCTCAACCTCTGTCCAAACCCATGCCTAGAAGATGTGAGTAAACCATTACAACAGAAATAATTGTGAATTTATACACCAAGATCTGTTGCAGAAAAATGAGGCATTCGAGAAATTCTTTGAATAATTTGTGTTCAACTTAAATGTATATTTTAATTTTAAAAGATCTTTCATTTTTTTCAATTCCAAATTTTCTGAAAAAGGCAAAAATTATGATGATCATTATACATATGAAGGTAAAATATATATTTTAAAATTCAGTAACAAACAAAAAGATAGATGTCAATGAAAATGGAAAAAATGGAAAATATTGCTATAGTAAGAAAACTTTACTTATTTAGGATAATAAGTAAAAAGCTTTATTTCATATATAATTCATGGCTCAAAGAATCTGTTTACTTCATGTAACAGCATAACCAAGTTCTTTATCAACTTTCTCTACATCATCTATAATAAAGGTTATGTTTGCTGTTTTTATATTGCTTATACATAGTTTTTGCATGTTGTCTCCTCCATTAGACAGTAATCTCCTTAAATAAGGACAAATATCTTTTGTCTTTTTTTTATATTCCCAGTTCTCAGACCGGTGCCTGGTTACATAGTTGGTGTTTTAATGCTTGTTGATCGGCCTGTTCTGTTCCTATTTAAACTTGGCTCTCAGTCTGACTCCTGGACTTTATTTACTTGAAGTCTTTCTAGCATAGTAGACCTGAAAAAGCTTGTATTTCTCTCCACATAATCTTCAAGAAAATGAGATCACTTCCATGCCACAAGAAGACCTTGCAGCAGGACTCTGGGGAGATTATTGTTGCATCTTTTCTAAGGTACTTTCTAACAAAAAAAAATTATATCCCTGTATAATTGATCTCATTGTATCAGTGACTTTAGATATCAGTAATGTTGACCATTAACAAAGAAGATGCTTCAAAAGCTGTCCTTAGAGACAGGCAGAAGAAAATTCCTCTCTTCTTCCACGATTAATGTGGTTTGCTACTGAAAGAAAGAACTCCATTCTGGATGTGATAATTGGAGGCACCCTGTAGATTTTAATTCAAAAAGAAAAGGATATCCTGACACCAAAGATTACTACAGCTACAAAGATAGCTGCCAGTGGATTTAGCAGTCCTAAAAATGGAACTAATAATGTGTCTCCGGTAGGGTGCCTAACATTGACTAAAGTCCAATGAAATAAAGAAAAAAGTTGATCTTGGAGGAACTCAGCCATTTAAGGAGAAAAAAGTTTTTTTTTTATTTTAGTGGTTATTTTAAAGAACAAAAAAGTAGCATAAAGGACATGTTTGAGTTAGCACTCAAACCCTGTCTTTCTTCATTTCTATGAAAGAGAAATTTTTTCTTTTAAATCAATGTCAATTTAATAACTTTATTCCAGCAATATGTCATTTTTGCTTCACATTGCATGGCTCTGAAGGTAGAACACAGAACCTGGAGTGAAGAAATTCTGAGTTCAGATCCTGTACTTACTTAGGCAAATCATTTAACTTATATGACTGTTTTCCTCGTCTATAAAACATGATTTTGGCTTTGAAGACAGGGACTATTTTTTGTCTTTCTTTGTATTCTAAATTATAGATATATCTCCTAGGGTTGTTGCGATGATAAAATGAAACATCTTCAAAATATTTTGTAAATCTTACTGTCTTAAGTGCTAGCTACTATTCTAATAATAATAATAATTAATCACTATTATAATAATATATAGTATTTACATAGTGTCTACTATGTGGTATTCAGTATGCTAAGCATTTTACAAATGTCATCTCATTTGATCCTCACAAAACCCCTTTTTGGCTATTAGCATTACTATTATTTATGCTATTACCACTGTTATTATTATCATTATCATCACTATTTTAATATTCTATTATTATTAATATCATCATTATTATTATCACTATTATTAATGCTACTATCATTATTGTCATAATATTATGACTGCTGTTGTTGTTGAAGTTCTTAGTTTAAACTTTTCATCGCGAGCAATGATTCCTGAGGAAGAAATTTCACCCAAAGAATCACTAGCTCAGAGAGACAATTCATGTCATACTACAGTATTGCAGAACACTAAAATAGCTCTGTATTTCTAATACCCAATCATCACAATTTCATTAGCAAACAACCGATCATCCTATTTCAAAATAGTGCAAAATCTCTTCTCTAAAGGCACATGTAGGGAGGAGTACATGCATCAATTAAGTAAATGCCTAAATAATCCCAAATCTCACAAAAATATGTTATGCTGAGACAAATGGTATAACTATGTTTTTGAATGGAGCCAATACAAAGCAGTAAGTGCCTGGGTAGTAAAGACAAGTAAAATATGCTGACTTAGCAAGCATTGTAGAGTAAAGGGAAAGCCCCAAATGAATAATAAATGAATGAATGAAACATTGATTAAATGTTTACTATGTGCAAAGCACTGGGGATACACATAGGAAAAAAAAAGCAGTCTTTGTTCTCAAAGAACTGATATTCAAATGTAGGAGACAATGTATACAGGAGATTTCAGCTTCAAATCACATGGAAAGGTCTTATGGTCCTTCTGGTGCTGTGGCAAAATAATTGTTAATAAACAAATACATAAACAAAATACCATTCTGGGAGATTTTTTTCTAGTTAATATCAACTCATTGCTGCAATTCCCTGTAGTGAGCAAAAAAAAATAAACTAGAAATATATTTTAAATAAATTTGTCAAGGTATTTATCCATCCCTTGGAATCAAAGAGAATGCTTCACACAGAATCTTATCAGTCATGCTGGTTAAGAGCATTCAGGAGGTTAACCATCTATCAATTAATTGAAGAATTTTAGATTTCTGAGAACCACTTAGTCATTTAGACACATAAGTAAGCTATATGCTTTCAGGAGGTAAATTTTCTTCCTTTATAAGCCATCAATCATTGTGTCTTGTCTCAATGATCATTTAGCCCTATGCTTGGCCATTCTTATTAATGTCAGCAGAAAGGATATATGCAGAAGTATTATTTCACTGGAATTTGTCATGTTGTGGTTTGCGGTTTGTGGTTATGGTTGTTTTTTATAACTTCATTCAAGCACAATTTACACACATGCTCCATCTGTTGATTTTCCTTGGGGCATAGTGGAAAAGGTCAGAGCTAACCAACAATCCCTTTCACTGAAGACACAGTCAAACTCAGAAATTGAGTTTCCTCAATTATGAAGTGGTGATCAAAAATCAGGTAACTAAAATCTATTAACAAGGAAAAGGGAAAAAAGACTATGAAATCATAATTTTTGTTATGCATAAAGATTGAGCTTAATAGATATGAGAACGAATATTCTCCCAGAGAATAACAGGGCAATAAATTCTCCATCTCCTCACTTAACTGCCCCAGTCCTCGCTGGAAGTTTAAAGGAGGGATCAAACCATCCTAACATGCTCAGTAGAGGAGAAACAAAAGAGCAAAAAGTTTGAACCAATGGCTCTTCTTTACTCTTGGCGCAGCTGTTCTCTCCTCCATCCTGTGGACTAATAAGGGACTGCTGTATTATCTCAAAGCTTTGGTACTGAGCCAAAGCACAAATCCTTCCAGATGAGTCGGCTCCAATTCAACCAGGGGCCTCCTAGGACACAGGAACTCATGTGTAGTGATACAATGCAGCCTACCAAATGGCTTCAAAGATATAATGGAGCTTTTCTAGGTGTTAGCTAATAAACAGAGAGTAACAATTAATGGAGAAAAATTTTTTGATTATTTTTAAATTGTAAGGATGGGGTTCCCAAGATTATCCTACCCCTTAAAAGGAATAACCCTTCTAAATTTAAAACATGTTTTGATTGAATCAACCAATCAGAATCAAGTGTGAATGTAACCCATACCTCTATTTGAATCAAAGTCTAAAGGAGGTCAGAGCTAACCAACAATCCCCTTCACTGAAGGCACAAACAAACTCAAAAATTGAGTATTCTCAATTATGAAGTAGTAATCATAAATCAGATAAGTATAATCTATTAGCAAGAAAAGGGAAAAAAGACTATGAAATCATAATTTTTCTATCATGAACAAAAACTGAGCTTAATAATATGAGAATGAATATTCTCCCAGAGAATAACATGGCAATAAATTCTCCTTTTCCCCACTTCACTGCCCCAGTCCTCATTGGAAGTTTAAAGGAGGAAAAGTGAAACAGATGATATGGCTTGCCCAAAGATACAACTACCAAGTCCTCTGAATCCATATCATAATGTTGCATCACATTGACTAGACACTAAGAACTATAAATGTTCAGAGAAAACATTTCTGTAAGCTGAAGGATCAGAGAAAGTCACATAGAAGTGAGATTTGAACTTAAGGATTTTTGAATAGTTACAAGATTAGAGGAAAAAAACATGAACATGATGAGTGGATTGGTAAATGAGCAATGTGTGAAAAGAACAAGTCTGAAAATAATTGAGTGTGTTATAAGCTTAAGTTACTGTCCCTTTCATATGTGAACAGCTTAGTTGTTGAAAGGAGAGGAAAAAATTGTGTTAAGTAAAACTGATCAAATCAACCTGTGAAAAAGCAGTCTCTCATGTAAAATATTGAGGAGAAACATTAATGTTCTGAGGAGGTAACTGCCCCACAGATGAAGCTACCTGTGTGAAGAGAAAGATCTCTGAAGGAACCACTGCAAACTAAGCATGGTGGTCTAGCAGTCCATTTGTATGTGACAGTTTTTAGAGTTTTGACATTTAAAACAGATATTGTAAATCAGCTGTTTAAAGACTGAGAAAATTATATAAGGATATATCTGACTAAAAAGTAGATTTTTCTTTATAAGGGATATAGAAGTCATTGATCACCAGTATGCCTAGATTTGAGGCATTGGGAAATAAAGAAAATAGAGAGAAGACGCAAGAAGAGAATAAAGAAGCCAGAGGGAGGCCTGTATCCCAAAGAAATAAAAAAGGGAAAGGACAAAAATGTGCAAAAAATGTTTGTAGCAAAGAACATTGGAATTGTGTCAAGGAACTGCAAATGGCTGAGAAAGTTATGGTATATGAATATAATAGGATATTATTGTTCTATAAGAAACAATGAGCAGGATGATTTCAAAAAGGCCTGGAGAGAGTTACATGAACTGATGCTAAGTGAAGTAAGTAGAACCAAGAGAACATTGTCCAGCAACAAAAAGGTGATGATCAATTCTGATAGACATGGCTCTTTCAACAGTGAAGTAATTCAGGCCAATTTCAATAGATTTGTGATGGAGAGAGACATCTGCATCCAGAGAGAGGACTATGGGGACTGAGTATGAATCACAATGTAATGTTTTCACCTTTTTTTGTTGTTTGCTTGTTTTTTGTTTTTTCTCATTTTTTTCCTTTTTGATCTCATTTTTCTTGTTCAGCGTGATAAGTATGAAAATATGTATAAAAGAACCATGCATGTTTAACATATATTGGATTACTTGCTGTCTCAGAGGAGAGAGTGGGGGAAGACAGAGAGAAAAATTTGGGACACGAGGTTTTGCAAGGGTGAATGTTGAAAAACTATCTTTGCATGTGTTTTGAAAATAAAAAGCTATTATTCAATAAAAAAAAAAAAACAGAGGGAGAGTCTGACAAATGAAATAAAGAAGTAAGTTGAGCACCAGAAGATTCAAGAGAAGCCAGAGACAGAAGGCATAGAAGACTAAGAAAGAAACCTCTTCAAGCTGAGAGTGCTTTAGCTTTAGCTTTAGCTACTTTGCTGGAAGCCAGCTGATTGAAAGAATTGTTTGGCTTTGATGATTAGCTGGAACACGTCTGGATCCACTAGGAGACCTCTTCAGTTGCTCCTGTTGCTGTATACAAAACAGTCTATCTTACTATTTTCCAGCCTGAGGGAAGAGAACATTTTCCAGAGATGTCTGATTGCCCTCTACTGCCCTATATAATATGAATAAGTCAAAGAAATCTGAGTGATATTGAATTATTGTGATGTTTAATTACTCCTATTTGCCTTCGTTGAAGAAAAGTCTCTGTCTCTATGTCTTTCTGTCTCTGTCTTTCTTAATCTGTCACTCTAGCTCTTAGTCTGGCTTCCTCTCCCTTTCTCTCTCCCTCTTCCTCTTTCCCTCTTCCTTTCCCTTTTTCTCCCTCTCCTTCTTTCTTTCTCCCTCTTCCTCTCCCTCTCCTTCTCTCTCTTCCCTCTCACCCCCATCTCTCCCTCTTCCCTTTCCTACCCTTCTCTCCTCTCCTGTCCCGTCCTGTCCTCTTCTCCTCAGACTTACAAATGTAAATGCATATTAGGTGAAAGTGAATCATTTCAGAAAAGAATGCAAGTTGGTGAGATACTAAGTCAGAAGTCATGCCCATGGGATACATTGTCCTTACATGTGAATCTTATGTCAAAAGTGAGATCAACCTAATCAGAAGAGTGGAACACTGAAGAGTAATGGAAGATAAGATTAATATGGGTTACATTGTCATAATGAGGGATATGGTCTTTATTATCTAAATCACAGAAAATCATTTGCAAGTTTTTAAGCAAGTGGGTGACATGATAGAATTGAGTATTTCAAGTATATATTTGTGAGTATCACTATCTAACTTCCTGAGTACTCCCCAAATCTCTTCATTTGACCTCTATATGGTCTAAAAAGTATTCTGAATATTCCATGAATCATTTCATGTATGACATTTTAATAGGAACTGGCATTTTCAACTACTCTCAAACTGTTCTCCAAAGTAAAGCTCATATTCTGAACAAATTCACAGACAGTGATCATTGCACTATTCAAGTGCAGAATAGAATCATTCATTCTGTTCCTTTCCCCATACTATTCCTAAGTAAGTTTTCTTTCTGCCATAAGGAAGAGCCATCTCAAATTCATTGAATTCCTCAATTTCTTTTCTACCAAATTCACTTTTCTATTAGATCTACAAGATCATTTCCATTCTCATCCTCTGGGTCAGAGCTTAGATGCTAGCTTGAAGTATACCAGGATACAAGCCTGTTGAGGCTAACTAGTTGAGGAAAAGAAAAGAAGAAATGCATGGGACACAAGAAAGGAGATGGACCATGACAGTCTGAGCTTGATCAAAAGAGATTATAATGATGGTTAAATTATAGGAAACCCTTAGAGTGCAGATGTAAACCTCCCTGCTTGATTCCAGCCATTCCTCTGTGGCTCAGCACTTTGAGATGATGAACACTGACCAGGTAGAAGAGCTAACTCAGTAGATCTTTAAAAGAGAGTGACTCATTCTCAGTTGTGGACTCCCTTCCCACCTACAAATCACATCTGGATTACTCATCTATCTTAGGAGGAGTGGGAGTAAAAAACTTTTCTCCATCCCACAGTATGGCAGTATGGCCATTGATCCAGTGTGACAGCTGGAGAAAAAGAGCTTATATAAGCAAATAATCCCAGAACTCAAGGTACCTCTTCTGTTTTGTGCTTCTATGCCTAAAGACAGTGAACAAATAACAACACTCCTGAGACAGATGTGTCCAGCCTTTGCAATGACCTTGTTAGTTAGTCAATAATTAATAAACATTTATTAACTTCTAGGCCCTATGCTAAGCACTACAGATTCAAAGAAAGGGTGAGAGAGGAAGATTCCTGTTCTCAAGAATTAAACATTCTGATGAGGGAGACAATATGCCAATTTATAGGTGCCTACAAAGTATCTACAGAGTATATGAAATTAATCTGAAAGGAAAAAGAACTAGCACGGGGAAACCAAAGGAAAGTAGGGCAATCAACAGATGAAAATGAAAAGGCAGAGCATTCCAGGAATGGGGGACAGCCTATATAAAGGCATGGAAATGAGAAATGGGGGGGAGGTTCTAAGAATAGCAAGTAGCCCAGGCTTGCTGAATCACAAAATGTTTGTAGAGGAATGATGCATTAGAAGATTAAAAGGTAGGCAGTGTCCAGCTTATGAGGACCTTTAAATGCCAAACTGGGTCAGAGTGAGGGTGAGATTATATCTTTATCCTGTGGATAATAGAGAATAAGCTCATTGAACAGGAAAATGGTATATTCAAAACTGCGTTTTAGAAAAATCACCTTGGCAGCTGAGTGAAGGATGGATTGGAGTTATGAGAGACATATGAAAATGAAACTAATTAGAGAGCTGTTATATTAGTCCAAAGTTGTGGTTGTATAGTGAGTGATTGTTTTGGTTCTTTTCAATCATGTCCAGCTCTTCATGACTCCTTTTGGGGTTTTCTTGGCAAAGATACTGGAGTGCTTTGCCATTCCCTTCTCCAGCTCATTTTACAGATGAGGAAACTGAGGCAAACAGAGTTAAGTGGCTTGCCTGGGATCACATAGCTAGTATCTAAGTCAAATTTTAAGTTTTCCTGACTTCAGGGCTGGCACTCTATCCACTGAGCCATCCAGCTATGCTGGTATAAAGAAAGAATATATACAACAGATGTGAAGGTAGAAATGTGAAATGAGTGAGAATGAAAAGTGAAAGGAATATTTTAAGGATACAGGCTGGCCTGACTGGGACTCAAAGTAATAGGGAAGGAGTAAGGAGGTGGTGCACCAGCCCTAGAGTCAAGAGGATCTGACTTCAAACCCAGCCTCAGACACTAGTTGTGTGACTCTGGACAAGTCATCTTAATCTTAATTACCTCCACCAACATACATACATCCAAAAAAAGTAAAAGGGAAGTTCAGAAGAAGGATTGATTATGGCAGGGTCAGTAATGTTAAATTTTGGACATATTGAATTTGAGACAACTACAAGGCATGCAGTTTGTGATTTCTAAAAATCATGTAGAAATGGTTATATATAGATCTAAGAAACATATGCAAAGAGATGTTAATTGAGTCTATAAGGGAATTACCACATGAGATGATACAGAGTGGAAAATGAAGAGGTTCCAAGGCAGAACCTTGAGGGATACTCATGGTTAAAGCCTATAAAATGACTAAAGCCTAAAAATTAGAAGGAGCTGTCCAACAGATAGGAAGAGAACCAGGAGAGAGCAGCATTATTGTGAATTTAAAACAGCAGTGGTTCCAGGGTCCAGCTATTTGTGCCTGGAAGCAGGATTTTTGTCTCAGAGAAGATGACTCACCCCAATAAAAGAATAAGCCCAAGTCTTGGCCCAACTTGCCACAAAGTATGAACATGGAAGAAGTTGCTCAAACAATGCAGAAGTTAATCACATTGATTTAGCAGTCCCACCAAATATTTTGTTTTGATAGGTTTTAAGTCTCAACTTCCTGGGAAAGTATAACAGTAGTTACTACTACTTCTTGTCACAAGTGTGTTAAAAGGCACTTCTGAGATTATTGGATGTTAAATATTTCTTTTGCATCCCAAAAAATAAATTGCCTTCTCCTACCTGCTTGGAATTGTAAATCAAGTACCTATCTATTCCCCACTTTGACCCAACACATGAGCCAAAGGAAACTTTAAGTAATTTTCCCTCAAAACATAAAAAGCTAAAGAATGGGAGTGGAGGAGAAAGTGCCTGACCCTTTTAGATAGTCAGGATTCTCCAAGATATAATCCAGTCTAGACCATACAAATGGGCTAAGAACAGAGAGTCCTTTTATTGCAGAGGGAGAAGGGCCAGCATTCCAGCCTGTTGAGCCCAGATTTGTGATTCTTGCTCTTGGAAGAGTTTGAAAAGGAAGGAGATAAGTGATCCACTTACTCTCCCACCAACTTCCCTTCCTCTCCTCTAAAATTTCTGCCCAACCTTGTATAAACATTCTCAGGAATATTAAAAGTCAGTTTTTGATTCTCTTCTTTCAAAGATATGCTCTGTGTTCCCTCTACTGGCTCCAAAGGAGCAGTTCAGTCTTCTTTTGGACTAAAACCTATCACCACATTTGAGAAGTTACACAAACTTACTTTCCAAATTTGGGCCATTCTGCATATCAGAAATTAAAGTTGACTAATGTTAATATATTCACAGTATACCACATATTTAATCAGTTGTCAAATCTCTCTGTTTCTACCTTCAAAATTTTTCTCACATCAGACTCCTCTCCACTCATAGTTAGCTCAAGTCCTCACACCTCTTGCTACAGTATGGCAATAGAATCATAATTGGTCTTTTTTGTCTCAAGTCTCTCCCCACTCCAGTTCATCCTGTGCATTGCTACTAAAGTTATTTTCTTTAAAACCAGATCTGATCATTTGACTCCCCTAAAATAGAAATTCCTCTAACTTTCAAAGCCTTACAAAGTCTGTCCATTGGACATTACTTCTTCTCCCACATTCTTCAGTGCAATCAAACCAGCCTTCTCTTTGTTTATTACATATGACACTTCATCTCTCCTCTCTATGATTTTGCTCTATCCCCTGTCCCTAAAATATGTTCCCTCCTCACCTCCACCTCAAAGGATCCCTCTTTTCATTTAAGAAGAAATTCGCCATTTTCCTCATGAAACTTTCCCTGATCCTTTAACTGCCAGTGCCCTCCTTCTCAAACTATGATATATTTAACCACACTATAAATATGCATATATGCAAAATTTATACTTATGCCATATTTTTATGTGAATTTGTCTCCTTTAAAATGTAAGCTTATTTAGAGCAGAAGATTTTTTTTCATTCTCTGTACTTGTATCTGTAGCACCTAGCGTCTGGCACATAGTAGGAGCTTAATAAATGCTTGTTTACTAATTGACTGACTAGGTGATTAATTAGTTGATGCCTTCAAAACACAGGAAAAGAAATCACCTGGATATGATCAAGTCAGAAAGGATTGGTTTAAAGGTGCTTATTTTAATGTATATGAATGCCATAAAAAAGGCAACTAGGTGATATCATGGATTGAGCACCAGGCCTGGAGTCAAGAAGACTCATGTTACTGAGTCAAAAAGAGAGAGAGAGAGAGAGAGAGAGAGAGAGAGAGAGAGAGAGAGAGAGAGAGAGAGAGAAAGGAAGGAAGGAAGGAAGGAAGGAAGGAAGGAAGGAAGGAAGGAAGGAAGGAAGGAAGGAAGGAAGGAAGGAAGGAAGGAAAGAAGGAAGGAAGGAAGGAAGGAAAGAGAAAGTGGACCATTCCTACTAAATAGCCCAATATTTCCCAGTTTGTTTTCTTCTGTGGACCTGCTTCTCGAGAAGGCATGCAATTACATATCAGGACACATCTAATATAAAACTGTCGTCTAACTTTCACAAATTGTCTGAAATTTCTCTGTGATTGGTTTCTAAGATGATAAGTGGAGCCTGCTCTGGCTGACTGCCAGGGAGTCAAGTCAACAAGTAAAACACATTATCATGCAGTTTTTTCTTTCAAGGGACAATGGGGCCATGTCTAGGATTTTATTGTTCCAAAGCATTAAGGTTTGAACCATTTATGTGGTTTCCTGGACAGTACAGTATTTCCCAAGTACAGACTATGAAAAAGTGGAGGTCTCTTGGATTGATGAGGATTCCACATACTTCTCTGAGTGAGCATTGCCAACATAACAGATGCAGTGAGGATTGCATTTTTATTGAGCCTTTTTATTGCTGTATGAATGACATTGTGGTATCTCATTGTATTCTAATCCTGATCCAGAATTATTGAACTGTACTGAGTTATGCTTGACCCAAAATATCATTCATATTGTACCTTATATGCATAGAACACTGCACTAAGAAGTATTTTAGGGGATACCCCCAAAAAATTATATCAAATTGGGCAAATTGCTTTAATATATGGAAAGCCAATATTCAGTTATGGAGCATTTAGTATCCCAAGTATCTTTTGTTAAATCTCAAACTGTTAGTATGATACAACAGAAAATCTCTAAATGTATCACTCATCAATAACACTGCTTACGCTTATATCCCAAAGAGCTAAAAGAAGAAAAAAATCCATATGCTTAAAAAACAAATTTTATAAGAATACTTTTGTATAGCAAAAAAGATTTGAAACTATGGAGGTGTCCAAAAATTGAATAATATCTGAAGAAATAGAGTATAAGAAAATAGTTTTGTTTGTTTACATCTGTCAGTTTCCTAATTGTTTATTAAATGAGAAAAAGTGTCTTTTTAATTCTTTCTTTATTGTCCTTATGCTCGTCCAGGTTGGCAATGGCCATTATAAATTATAAACAAGGCAAAAGCAAGTTAGCAGATATTTGGATTATAGCCCTGGACGATGCTAAGATCTTTCTTTTGGCAATTTTGGATTTCTATAATTCCTATAATTACACCATTATTACCTTAATTTAGAGCCTCATCACCTCTGACCTAGATCCAGGTCATCCAACACACGGCTGTTAAAACAATTTTCCTCAAACACAGATGACCGTGTGATTCCCCCAAGAATCAACTTTCTATTTCCTCTATATCAAAATGTAAACTCCTGTTTAGTATTTAAGATCCCATAAATTTAGCTGCAAATTTCCAGTTTCATTGGACGCTTCTTTCCACATCTGTAATCCAGCCAAACTGGTCATCCCTCTGTGTCCCAAACAGAGCTGTCCACTTCTGTTTCCATGCCTTTCTACTGGTCTTTCCCTATACTTGGGATACTCTCCCTCCTTATTTCTATTCCATAGAGCAAGCATTCCTTTAAGTATCATCTTCTGCATAGAACATTGTGTTATCCCTATCAACTGGTAGTGCTTTCCTATCCAAACTACCTTGGATTATATATATGTTAATATAACGTGTATATATATATATATATATATATATATGTATATATATATAACGTATATATATATATATATGTGCGTGTGTGTATGTAATATATATACACATGTATATGTAGATTATGTAGATTTGACCATATGTTAACATATATGTGTATGTGCATGCATATTCATTTATTCCTTTTGTATTTTTCCTGTACATATTTTTATATGTACTTGTCTCTTCCTTCAGAATATAAATTCATTGAGCAGAGATTGTTTCCTTCTTGTTTCTAGTATCTCTAGCACCAATGACAGAGATTAACCTAGAAGCGCCTGATAAATATTTGTTGATTAACCCCCAGTTCTGTGGCTGTAGCCCTGATCTTTTGGTCTTAAATCTATAGTGTCTCTCAATCTGAATATTCCCCTGAGCCCTCAGAGTAAACATGCCCCAAACCAACCTGAATATCTTTTGCCTATTCTTGTCTTTAAGACTTTATTATTTCTGTCTGTAACATCATTATACCTCGATATTCAATGCCCCAAACCTTAGCATTATGTTAGCTCTTATTTTCTGTTTAGTCACCATGTCTTGTAGATTCTCTCCTTACCACCCCGTTCTCCTTTCACTTCCCACTGCTTCCTAACAGACTCTCACACCTCCCCTCTCTGACTCATCTTTTATACCAGAAGAATCTCCCTTCTCCAATCCAGGCTTTATTCTCAGATAGTCTTTTTTTATGCAAAGATCTGATCAATTTTTTTTCTCCTCAGAAATATTCAGTGTCTAACTATTGTCTATCAACTAAAGTTTGTTGTTGTTCAATGACGTCTGACTCTCCATGGTCCCATTTAGTATTTTCTTGGCAAAGATACTAGAATGCTTTGCCATTTCCTTCTCCAGCTCATTTTACAGAAGAGAAAACTGAGCCAAACAGGATTAAGTGACTTGCCTAGTGTCACTAAGCTAGTAAGTGTCTGAGGCTATATTTGAACTCAGGAAGATAAGTCTTCCTGACTCCAGACCCAGGGCTCTATGCACTATGGTGCACCCAGTGGCCCTTTCAGTGACACTCCTCTGAGTGGCATCCAAAGTCTTCTACAATAAATTGACTCCCCAAGACTTTCCAGTTTTGTGTCAGCCATTAGAGTCAGCCTGTTTTCCTGCTAATCCATCACTTTATTTAATCACTTACCTGAATAGTGAGGAAAGCAATAGCCATTTCTGGACTTTTCCCCCATTATCTTATCCTTCCTGACTTCTCATCTTATTCCCTTCATACATTGCATGCCTTTGTCAAATTAAATGACTCTCTCCTCTTCTCAACCCCATACACTTATACTTTGTGCTTTCTCACTTCCAGGTATGTCTTTGTTCATCTAGTTTCCAGTGCTCTCCCCACACTCTTTATTGATTTAATTTTTACCCATATTGTAGAGCCCAAGTCAAATGTCATAACTTCTATAAAGCCTTTACTGTACCCTCATTGATAAAGAGTTTCTTCTGAGGCAGCTAGTGGGGCAGTAGATAGTGCACTGGACCTGAACTAAAGAAGATCTGAGTTCATACTAATTGTGTGACCCTGGGCAAGTCACTTAAACTTAACTTAAATATTTTAGATCTGTTTGCCTCTATTTCTCCTCTCTAAAACAGAGATAATAATAAAAGCACTACTTCACAAGATTGTTTTAAGAATTAAATGAAATAATATTTGTAAAGCACTTAGCATAGTATCTGAAACAGTCATATATATATATACATATATATAACATAGATATTATATAGAGTTATCTAGTTCTGCTTTGTTCGCTGCATTAGCTCTGTTTCCTTAGATTTCTCATGTTCATCATTTCTTACTGCTCGGCAATGTTTCGTTACATTCATGTGCCGCAGCTTGCTGGATCATTCCTTTATTAATGAGCACTTAGTTTGGTTCCACTTTGCTATCACACACATTCAAAAAAGTGCTGCCATGAACGTGCTAATATGTGTTGATTGCTTTAGGGATCTTTGCTCATTGGTAGCTGTAGAGTCAAAGCCCTTGAATGGTTTCATCACTTTTGTTACATGATTCCCAATTGCTCTCCAGAAGTGTCACACTCGCAAAAGCAAGGGTTTAGGGGAGCTGGGGAACCTGAGCTATCTGCTATTCATTGAGGAAGACGACAAACTGAGCATGCTTGTACATCTCTTGCTCCTTTGAAGAGTGTGGCTTTTCAAAACCTGGTGCACAGATGGCCACCTGAGAAAAATGGAAAGAAAACAGAATAAAGAAAACAGAATACCTGCCCTCTTCCTAGACAGTCAAATATTCTTCCCAATTCTGTTTCATTTTGAAAATCGCACTCTCCTCTCTCTCTCTCTCTCTCTTTCTCTCTCTCTCTCTCTCTTTTTCTTTCTTTTCTCTCTCTCCCCCCTCTCCTCCCTCTCTTCCTCTTCCTTTCTTTCTCTTTCTCCCTCTCCCTCTCCCTCTTTCCCTCCCCCTTCTCTCAGTTTCTCTCTGTGTGTCTCTGTCTCTTTCTCTGTTTCTCTCGGTTTCTCTATCTCTCTCTGTCTCTTTCTGTTTCCATCTCTCTGTCTCCATCTGTGTGTGTGTCTCTGTCTCTATCTCCATCTCTCTGTCTCTCTGTGTGTGTCTCTCTCTGTTTCTCTGTCTCTGTATCTCTATGTGTGTGTGTCTGTGTTTATATCTCTATCTTTGTCTCTCTTTCTCTATATCTCTCTATGTGTCTCTTTCTCTCTGTCTCTGTGTGTCTGTGTTTCTCTGTCTTTGTCTCTCTGTTTCTGTCTTTCTCTGTGTATCTCTCTCTGTTTCTCTGTCTCTGTCTATCTCTCTCTCTGTCTCTCTCCCCTTCTTTTTCTTCCTCTTTGTCTCTCTTCCTTCTGTCTCTCTCTGTCTCTGTCTCTCATTGTTGTCACTGTCTCCATCTCTCTCTCTCTCCCCCACCCCACCTCTCTGTCCATGAGTGTCTTTATCTCTTGCTCCCAATTTGCAAACATAAAATAAAATACATACATCTTGGTGCTAATTTTTGTTGGCCAACAAGGTTTTATGGTAGATAAGTATATCCAGATTGAAAGCAACAGAGAAGAAAAAAGCAAGTTTGGCCTCTCAGCTAATTGGAAAGAGGAGTTGGCTAGGAGGTACAAGTGATCAAAGAAGCTTGACCATCTCTCATGAACCACACATTTAGCATCTCTCCTCTTACTTCCATAACCTTCATCTTCTAACCTTAAGTCCCTTGACTAATGGAGTGACCTTAGGATTTAAGGTTAGACACTCCCACAGTAGTATTGGATACCTCCTCCCTAGCCTTTTGAATCATTCTCCCTTGTGGACATGACAAAAAAGCCTCTTACATACGAGTTCACAGTTCTACCAACAGTATATTGTCTTCTCTCAATCACTCCAACTCCTCTTTGTCATTTAAAGACTCTCACAATTTGTCTCCAAACTACGTGTCTGGAATAAATTTAACATTACTACTCTCCCTTGTATACTCTAGGTTAGCACCAAGTTGGTCCACCTGTTCTTCCTTTTACATGATATTCCATAACTCGATTCTATTAGCTATGCTTAGAATGCCCTTCTTCCTCATTTTTAACTTATATAATTCTTAATTCAGAGAATACCAAGCTTCCTTCAAAGTAAAGCCCATTTGCCACCTTTCCTGATGTTCTCAGCTGATGCCATTTGTAATCAACTTTTTCAGTTTGCAGAGTTTACAGAAAAAATTCATAGTTGTTTTAATTGGTATGTCTCTTGTTATAAGCAATTTAGACATGTTTTTATATGGTCATTGATAGTAATTCTTCATTTGAAAATTGTTAATATCCATTGCACAATAATCAACTATGTATGAACTGAATCAATCATTCTGGAGAGCAATTTGGAACTATGCCCAAAAGGCTATCCAACTGTGCATACCCTTTGATCCAGCAGTGTTTTCTACTGGGCTTATATCCCAAAGAGATCTTAAAGGAGGGAAAGGGACCCACAAGTGCAAAAACATTTGCAGCAGCTCTTTTTGTAGTGGCAAGAAACTGGAAACTGAGTGGATGCTCATAAGTTATGAAATTATTGTTCTATAAGAAACAATCAGCAGGCTGATTTCGGAAAGTCCTGAAGAGAGTTAGATGAACTGATACTAAGTGAAGTGAGTAGAACCAAGAGATCATTGTACATAAGATTATGTGATGATCAACTCTGATAGACATGGCTCTTTTTTAACAATGAGGTGATTCAGATCAATTCCAATAGATTTGTGATGGAGAGAGTAATCTGCACCCAGAGAGAGGACTGTGCGTGCTGAGTGTGGATCACAACATAGTATTTTCACTTTTTTTGATGTTTGCTTACTTGCCTTTTTCCTTATTTTTTTTTCTTTTTTGATACAATTTTTTTGTGCAGCATAATAAATGTGGGAATATGTATAGAAAAATTGCACATGTTTAATATTTATTGGATTACTCACTGTCTAGGGGAGGAGAGGGGAGGGAGAAAAATTTAGAGCACAAGTTTTTCTAAGGGTGAATGTTGAAAACTATCTTTGCATATATTTTGAAAATAAAAAGATATTATTTTTTAAAATCAACTATGTTTGATTTAGCTTCTCTCAAATAATGATTCAAGATAATTCCAAAGCACTCATGATGGAAAATGCTATCCACATCTAGAGAAAGAACAAAGCATGTGATTTTCACTTTATTTTTAAATTTTTCCTTTTGTTTTATTTCTTCTTTCACAACATGTCTAATAGAGAAATATGTTTTTATGATTACACATATATAATGTACATCAAATTCCTTACCACCTTAGGAAAGGAGGAGAGGAAGGAAAGAGAAAAAAGATTTGGAACTCAAAGTTTTATTTAAAAATGAATTTTGTAAACATAGAGGGTGTGGGTATAAGCATAATGTAATGATATAGAAAAAGAAATTGGGGGAGAAAGATTGTACTGGGAGAAGAGGAAAGGAAAGGTAAAATGGGGTAAGTTACATTACATAAAGAGACACAAAAGACCTATTACAGTAAAGGGAAATAAAGGAGGGGGATGAACATTGTTTGAACCTTAATCTCATTGAATTTGGCTCAAAGAGGGATTAACATACATACTTGATTTGGTAGAGACATTTGTCTCACCCTATAAGGAAGTAGGAAGGGAAAGAGAAAAAAAGAAAAAGCAGAGGCTATATAAAGGAGGGCAGAAGTAGAAAGAGAAAAGGATAAGAAATGGGGGGGCTGATAAAAGGAAAAGCAAATTTAGGAAGATGGGATTCAGAATCAAAACACTGATGAGGAGGGAAAATGTGAAAGGAGAAAGAAAAATATAAATTGGGAAAGATAAGATGGTGGGAAATATAGAGTTAGTAATATTGTGAATGTGAATGGGATGAACTCTCCCATAAAATGGAAGCAGATAGGAGAGTGGATTAAAAACCAGAATCCTACAATATGATAATATGTTGTTTACAAGAAACACATTTGAAACAGAGAGATCCATACAGAGTAAAAGTAAAAGATGGGAGCAAAATCTATTTTAATTCAGCTGAAGTAAAAAACAAAAAAAGCAGGGGTAGCAATCCTGATCTTAGACCAAGCAAAAGCAAAAAATACACTTAATTAAAAGAGATAAGGAAGAAGATCTCATCTTGCTAAAGGATACAATAGATGATGCAGTAATAAACATATATGCACCAAGTGGTATAGCATCCAAATTCTTAGAGAAGGTAAGTGAGTTGCAAGAAGAAATAAACAGCAAAACCATACTAATGGGGGATTTCAATCTCCCTCTCTCAGAATTAGATAAATCTAACCACAAAATAAACAAGAAAGAAGTTAAGGGTGTGAATAGAATTTTAGAAAAGTTAGGTATGATAGACCTTTGGAGGAAATTGAATAGGACTAGAAAAGAATATGTCTTTTTCTCAGCAGTACATTGCACTTACATAAAAACTGACCATAAAAACAGAGCATTAAAAACACAATCAAATGCAGAGAAGCAGAAATATTAAATGCATCTTTTTCACATCACAGTGCAATAAAAATGATATGTAATAAAGGACCATTGAAAAATAAGCCAAAAATTAATTGGAAATTAATTTAATCCTAAAGAATGAATGGGTCAAACAAAAACAAAGGTTAAAAATTGTTTTCACATGTAATTGGGAAAAAAATTAAAATATATATATTTTTAAATTTAAGAAAATTATTGATAGCCTTTAACTACTTACCTATCAAACAAACAATAGCTCTTTGGCTAATATAAGGGCAGGGATTAGAAAGGGACAGCACATATAATTTCATTGATACAAGAAACCTCCAGTTGAAGAAACTTCCTCTATCAATGAAAGTCAGAGCCTTCTCTGCAATTTAGAGATACTGACTAGTGTATTGAGAACTAAATGATTTGCCCAGGACCTGAGTTCAAATCCAACCTCAGACAATTAGTAGCTGTGTGATCCTGGGCAAGTCACTTAACCTTGATAACCAAAAAGAAAACTGGCTCTCTCTCTACTAAACTATACTGCCTCTCATACAGCTTGGCATGATAGAAACAATATTATAATCTGGAGTCATAGGACCTGGACTCATACCCCAACTAAGCTACTTGTTTATGTTTGACCAATATTTTACCTCAAAGTTTCCTTATTCATTAATTGAAATTAGACTAAAGTAGCCCATAAAGTGCAACTATAAATCCTATGATGCCAGGTTTTGACATGTGATTTTGTCTTATCTTGCCCAGAACCAGGCTTTCACATCTCTTCAATCACTCTGACCATCTACACACCAGGCTACAAGAACATTCCACATTCTCTTCCCACTTTCCTTTATGTATTGTCTTCCCTGTAAATATGTAAGCCCCTTGAAGGCAAAGAGTACCTAACTAGTTTATATTTGTATCCCTAGCTCTTATCACAGTGCTTGGTACAAAGTAGGCCCTTAACTAGACCTCCTAGTCAGTTTTCCATACATTACACCACTTTTACTTTATCATTACTAAGTTTTTCTTTGCTATTTTTCAGTTTCTTTTATTCTATTTATATTAATTTTATTCATGCAAAAGTTAATTTTGTGTCATCAAAATTGTCACTGATAGATCATTGTTGTTCAGTCATGTCTGATTCTTTGTGACCCTTTTTGGGGTTTTCTTGGCAACAATACTGGAGTGCTTTGCCCTTCCCTTCTCCAGTTCATTTTACAGATGGGGAAACTGAGCCAAACAGAGTGAAATGATTTGCTCAGGGTCATGCAGCTAATAAGTATTTGAGGCTGGCTTTGAACTCAGGAGTCTGAGTCTTCCTGACTTTCAGCTCATCACTCTATTACTTACCTGTCCATGGAACATGATGGCCCCTGGATACTACTGTTTGCCCCTCTTTTCAGCTTCCTTTTGTGTCATCTTCCTCCATTATACTGTAAGTGCCTTGAAAGCATAAATTGTTTTTCTTTTTCTTATTCCTAGCACTTAGCACAAGGCTTGGCACATAGTAGGTATTTGATAAATGTTTACTAAATTGATTGTTAATTTTGTCTTTTACAATCACCTCTGTCATTATTTGGTTAAAAATTCTTCCCTAGCCAAAATTATAAAAGGTTCTTCATTCTGTAATTTTCTAATTTTTCTCAATTATTAATTATATATTTTTCTAATCATGACAATTTTAAGTTCTGCTTTAGCATTCACTTATAAATTATTGTAGCATATGGTAGAAGATATTATTCTAAACCTAATTTCCAAGTTGTTTTCAAATTTTCCCATAACTTTGTTCTAGTAGTCTTTTCCCCAGAAATATATGTTCCTGGTTTGATTAAACATTACTACTCCTTTCCATTTTCTCTTATTTTTTCTTATCTAATATGTTCCACCAAAATTTTTCTTTTTTTAGTAACTAGGAGCAAGTCATTTTGATGATTTTGTTTATTGTTGTTCAGTCATTCATTTGTGTCCATTTCTTCGTGACCTAACTGTCCATAGGATTTTCTTGGCAGTGATACTGAAGTAATTTGCCATTCCCCTTTCCAGTGGATTAAGGTAAACAGAGTCACACAGCTAATAAGTATCTGAGACTAAATTTGAAATCAAATTTTCCTGATTCTAGACCCACTACTCTATGCACTATGCCACCCACCTGCCTTTAATTTTCATAATTACTGCCTTGTAAAATGAAGTCTTTTTTCATTATTTCCGTTTTAATATTTCATTTTTCATTATTTTCTCCCTCCAAATTTATTATTAGTTTACTAAATCTATAAAATATTCTTTTGGTGACTTTACCAGTATGGTACTCAGTCTGTAAATTAATTTAGGTAGTAGTATCATTTTTATTAAAATTGTACTGTCTAAACCTGAGCACTGAAGATCACCCATTTATATGTTTTATTTCTGTCAATTTAAAAAATTATATTTTATAAATCTCACAAGTTTCTTGGAAGGTTAACTCAGATACTTTACGAATCTTGGAGTTATTTTGAAAGAAGTTTGTATTATCTTTTAATTCTAGTTTTTATTAGTACTGTAAAGAAAATCTGATTAAGTTCATGAATTTCTTTTGCTGAATTTTCTATTTGCTTAAGCTAATAATTATTTAAATTAGTTTCTTTGCTGAGTCTCTGGGATTTTCCATATGTCATCTTTTGCAGATTTTTATATCTTAAGTTTCTTTTTTTCTTATTACTATAGAATTATAATAATAAAGTTAATAATAGGAGAGAAACACCCTTTCTTGTTCTATGAAATTTTCTAGTTTCTCCATTGAAAAATAATCAATATTAGCTTTTAACTTTTAAATATAAACTTCTGAAAATATTTTCTTTTAAAAAAAAAAGGATCCTTTCATGCCTGTGCTTTTCAGGTTTTTTTTTTTAAGGATTGTTGCATTTCCTCAAAGATTTTTTTCTGAATCTATTAAAATAATTACATGGTTTTCATGGTTTATACAATTAAGAATGCCATATGTTTTCGATATTGAACCATCGTGTATATCACTGATATGACCACAATTTGGTCATGTTGCTATTGTGGTTCAATCATTTCAGTCATGTCCAACTCTGTATTCCCATTTGAAATTCTCTTGGCAAAGATGCTAGAGTGGTTTGCCATTTTCTGCTCCAGCTCATTTTATAGATGAAGATCTGAGATAAACAGGGTGAAGTGATTTCCCCAACTAGTTAAGTGCTGAGACCAGATTAGAACTCATGAAGATGAGTCTTCCTGATTTCTGGGTCAGCACTGTATTCACTGCATTTTCATCTAGATATTCTGAATTTAGTCATATGGACATGTTTTTTTTAATTATTGCAATAATCTCCTTGCTAGAATTTTTTGAATTTTTATATCAGTATTCCATTTTGAAATTGATCTGTAGTTCTTTCTCTTCTTTGTCCCTTTTTTGAAAATCAGAGCTACATTTCTCTCATAAAATCAGTTGAGTAGAGTATCATTATTGTTTTTATTTTCATAAGGAAAATAATATTCATCATATTTTCATCACAGGTATTTTTGAAGTGTTTGATGACATTCACTTATAAATCCATTTGTTTGGAATTTGTTGACTATTTTTTATTTTGCAATTCCTTTTTTGTTTGCTAGATTTTTTGTATTGTGAGCAATCTTTATGTCCCATTTTGGTAGTTTGGGTATTTAATATTTTTATATATATTTCTCTTGAATTTTCAGTCTTCCTGACATGTAATTGCATACAGTTATTTCTCATTAAATCATTAAGTTTCTTTATTTCCTCTCTGTTGTGAATTCACCTGTCCATTTTAAACATTTCCTCTTTCCTCCCCTCCTTTGTCTCATCAGTCTATAGTTTTATCAATTTTCTTAAGATTGTTGTGTTTTGTTTTGTTTTGTTTTCAGGAACCAGCTCTTAGTTTTGCTTAGTATTTTTATATTCACTTTTATTTTGAAATTTATTTCTTCAAATCTTCAAGATTTTTTCCTATTCTTTTTTAATTGTATGCTTAGTTCACTGATCCTTTCTTTTTTTCTAGTTTGTATTAAAAACGTTTTCAGAGATATACTTCTTTTGCTTTGATTTGACTTTATAATTCTTCTCACACTCTTTAACATTATTTATTATTTTTATAACTTGTTATTTGACCTACTCATTACACAAGATGTCCTTATTTAATCTTCACTTAGGTCTATACTTAGTGTTCATATTTCCTTTTCAATTATTTTATGGTGTCATAGTCTAAAATTGAATTATTTCCATTAACTCTATATAGACAGCTAACTCGGGAATGATTCCCTTATTAGTAATGAGTCATTTTCTATCTGTGAAAATATAATCAATTTCAATTTTTATCATATTATTCCATGCTTACCATGTCCAAAATCTATTGATTCTTTTCTTGAATCCTAGAATGATAGGATCATAAATTTAGAACTGAAATGGACTTCAAAAGTCATCTGGTACAACTCTTTCATTTTATAAATATGGAAACTGCCTGTTGTCACACAGCAAGTAAAATTGAAAAAGAATATTTGAACCCAAGACTTCCTAACTCCAGATCTAGCACCCCACCCAGGATACCACTGTTTCCTCTCTTCTTTCTTAGGAAGAAAGTATTCATCTACTGGCATGAGTCCACTTCTCTGAAGTCCACAAGTCTTTGGCCTCTCCAGTTCCTTATTACTGAATCACATTTACCGGTATATTTTATTGTATGTTTGTTTAATTCTACTTTTGTTCTGAACTTAGCAAATACTAAATAAGGTATGTTATAGAAAAGAAGATAGCACATGAAACTGTGCTATCCAATTCTGTTTGATTCCAATTGATTATCTACACTGGCTAGATTCATGAGAAAACAGCAGCTAAATAGAGGTAGATACTTAATAAATTATTATTGACTAAAAATACATTATATATTAAAACACCAAAGATAATCAATAAATATTATTACTTAACATATATATACATATATATATATACACAAACACACACATAACATGCATATATATTTATCTATATACATATACACACATGGAATATACTAGAGGCTGCTATTAACTGGATCGTGAGGGCTCTTGTTAAATTTTCAGTGTGAGAATTCGTACCTCGGAAATTGGCAGATGCTACAAATAAGGACTAGTTCTATTATTTTGTTGATTGCATTTAAGAAATTGTGAACAATGCAGGTTAAGTTTTTCCCAGACAACCCCAATGTTAAACATTTGCAGCATTCTCTACTTAAATCTGTACTTAATGCTCATATTTCCTTTTTAATTATTATTTTATAGTATAATAATCTAAAATTAAATAGTTTCCATTACATGCAATATATTTAACGAATTTTTTATTCTTTTAGATTTGCACTAATATTTATTTTTACTAACAAGTCAAATTGATGACAATATATAGGCAGTTAACTCAGAAATGATTCCTATATTGATGAGTTATTTTCTATTGGTGAAAATGTAATCCATTTCAGTATACTTATATTGTTCTATAAACATTGCTGGAGCTCAGTAGAAGACTCAGAGAATGAAGTAAGAGGACGAGGAAGAAGATGAAAAGAGAGAAGAAGGAGGAAGAAGAAGAAGAGGAGGAGGAGGGGGGAGGAGGAAGAGGGGAGAAGAAAGGAGAGAGGGAGGGGAAGAAGAAGCACTCACATGGTATGTTTTAAGCTTTACAACGTGCATTATACTCCTTATCTCATTTGAACCTCACACATACTTTTATATGCACTAAACAGTAGAGCATCTAAATACTTCAAAGAAAATGTCAACAAATTTTAGGGAGAAATAGCAAAATTATAATAAGAGTACCTAGCTGAATCTCTAGCAAATTTACCCCAATCTACAAATAATACAATGATCAAGAAAGTTAAATACTTAAATGGAACTTTAAAAATTTGGATACGATAGATCTCTGGATATTATTGAATAAGTATAGGGGAAAAACTTTATATATTTCTAGCAATGACTGAAATATTCACAAAAATTGATCATATATGAATACATAAAAATCTCTACAAACAAATACAAATAAACAGAAATGTTAAATATATCCTTAACTGATATAATGAAATAAAAAATTATATTAAATAGAGTACCATCGAAGACAAGATTATAAATTAATGAGATTAATTTAAAGAACTGGTGGAATGAAGAACAAATCCTAGAAAAAATAGAAAATGTCATCAAATAAATTAACAACAATGAAACAATATACCAAAACTTTTAAGATGCACCTAAAGTAGTCCTTAAGAGCAGATTAACATTTCTAAACAATTATATTTTTTTAAAAAGAGAGAGTAGATCAATGAACTCAGTATGGAACTAAAAAAAAATTTTAAATAACAAATAAAGAAACCAAACAAGATGAAAATTCTGATAATCAAAAAAGAAATATATAAAATCGAAAGCAAAAAAAAAAAAATCATGATATTGATGTACAGCCGATTTAATATTAGGAAAACTATAAGCATAATTGATTATTTAAATAGACACTAAAAATCATTTCATAAAATTCAACACTCATTTCTGTTAAAAATGAAAGAATGCATAGTAATAAATGAATAAATTCTTTACTGTAGTAGGTAGTGTCAATCTAAAACCTCAGTCAAGCTTTACACTTACTGGAGTAGAAGCTTTTCCAATAATATCAAGAGCAAAGAGAGAATGTTCACTATAATGCCACCTATAGAAGTAAGAAAAAGAAACTGAAAAAGCAAGAGACAAAGAAGAAACAAAACTATCATGTTTTGATAAAATAATGTTCTATGTAGGGAATCTAATAACTAAAAATTAATTGAAAAATTGAAAAAACAGAAAAGTAGCTGAAAATAAAATAAATCTATATAAATCATCATAATTTCTATAACTTGTCAACAAAGCTAATAGAGAAAAGGAGAAACTATTCAAAATAACTATAAAACAAATTATTTAGCATCTAACTGCCAAGATAAACAGGAACTATAAAAATGCAATTACCAAAAACTCCATAGAAATTCAGACATAATTAATAATAGCATTTATATAGTGCTTTAAGGTTTGCAAAGTTTACAAATATATCTCATTTGATCCTCAGAACTACCCTGGGGGAAAAGTATTATCATTATCTGCATCTTACTAAGGCATACAACAATTAAATGACTTGCCTACAACTGCCCAGCTAGGATTGTCTAAAACTAGACTTGAACTCATTTTCCTAACTCTGTTCATTGTTCTATCTATTGGGCCACCTAGATTCCTAGAAAAATATAACTTGTTCATGAGTAGGGAATAGTATAATAAAAATTATAATATTGGTCAACCTCATTTACTATTCAGTTCCATACCTCAAATCACTAGTTACTTTATAGAGCTAGAAAAAGTAATAATCAAATTCATCTAAAAGAACAAAACATCAAGACTCTCAAGGGAATTTTTTTTAAGTGGGAAGGATTCTATAAGTACCAAATCTCAAATTATAATACAAGCAGTAATCATCAAAACTAGTACTAGTTTTAAGAAAAAGTAGGAAGATTGATCAATAGAACAAATTAAGTATATATCTTTTAAAAGGAAACAAACTTAGCAGCATAGTTTTTTTCCTGGGGGTGTAGTTCTTTTATGGGATTCCCCCAAGATTCTTTCCAGGGCTCTCTTTTCTTCTCTATATTGATCCCCTTGGTGATTTCATCAGGTCTCATGGTTTCCATTATGTTCATTATAAAGATGCCTCTCAGATCCTAATCTTTATCCATGTCTTAATCTCTCCCCCAACCTCCAGTTTCACATCTCCAAATGGCCGTTGGACATCTCAAACTGGATGTCTCATGGCCATTTAAAACTCAATATATTGGGGTTGCTAGGTAGTGCAGTGGATAGAGCACCAATTGTGGAGTCAGAAGGATGTGAATCCAAAACCAGCCTCAGGTATTTAATGCTTACTACTTGTGTGATGCTGGGCAAGTCCTGAAGGAGCTTACACAAAAAGGAAGCTGAAAAGGGGGAAGAGAGGTATGGAGGAGGAGAAAGAGAAGGTACCCAAGAGGGAGAGAGGATACCAGAAAAAGAAATCCAGAAGAGTGCATCTGGCAAGAAAGTATTGTAGTTATAATCATTCTTTGTGTCTTACCTCTTTATAAAACCATATGCTTCATGAGGGAAGGAACCATGTCTTCCCTAAATTTTGCATTTCATCCACTAGCTATCATGGCTCTCTATACACAGTTTGCATCTAAATAACAATGATTTCAGTCTCATTTTTGTCTTTCTATGCTCCTAGACTTAGCACAATTCCTGGCCCATTTTACTCTCACCAGGCTTCTGATTTCAATGATAGATTTCAAACTAGAATTACAAATGAAATTCATGTTGAATGCTATTTTTAAATATATCAATGTTTTGTGCATTTAAATAATTTTTGTAATTTCGGGGGTCAATTTGTAGCATATTTCTGAAGTGATTTAAACCTTAAAACTGCACTATGACTTTTTGGGATATCTCATATTTCACATATGTATGTGTTGTTTCTTCTTAAAGAGCCAGAGTTTCTAGAATATAGTAGTCTTAATGAATGTTTGATGGCATATATATAAAATATACATACTTATATATATACATGTTTCCTCCATAGAATTATTCATTTAATTCATAGATATATTAACATTTATTAATTTATTCATGCTACTCATTTTGATTATTGTGTTATTTCACATGCATTTACTTTATCATTACTTGTTAATTTTATTATTATATTATCTTAGTTGTACACCCAACATCTCATACATTGCCTTTATGTTTATTTGTTGTTTAAGTATGTTGTTATTTACTAGTTTTTCAATAGTCTGATTCTTAGTGATTTCTTTTAGGGTTTTCTTGGCAAAGATATTGGAGTGGTTTGGTGATTTTTACACATGAGGAAACTGAAGCAAATAAGATTAAGTTACTTACCCAAGGTCACACTGCTAGTAGGTGTTTGAGGGTGCATTTAAACTCAGTAAGATGAGTCTTGCTAACTCCAAGTCTAGCGCTTATCCACTGCCCTGTTACAAAATAGGCATTTTGAAAATTCTTTTTCCTACTGCGTTGCCTTTCCTAAACAAAGACTGAAACAAGCCTAGGTGGGTTCCACAGAGATGCAGGCTGTGTGATAACTGGGATGCTCTGTTTTGAGTCTGGAGTTGTCGAGGAGAGTAGGTAGGAAAGAGAAAGGAGAAATGGGAGAAGAAAAGAAAGAGGGAGATAGGGGGAGAAAGAGCAGGGGGGAGGAAGAGGAGAAAGAGAGGAAAGGAGAAAGGAAAGAAGAAAGAAGAAAAAGAAGAAAAGGAAAGGAAGAGAAAGAAAAAAAAGAAAAAAGGAAAAGGAAGGAAAGAAAAAAGGAAAGAAGGAAAGAAAAAGGAAAGAAGGAAGGAAGGAAAGAGAAAAGGAGGAAGAGATAAAGTAAGGAAAAGAGAGGAAAGGAGGAAGGGAAGAAGAAAGAAAAAAAAAGAAAAGGGAAAAGGAAGGAAAGAAAGAAAAAAGGAAAGAAGGAAAGAAAAAGGAAAGAAGGAAGGAAGGAAAGAGAGAAAGGGAGGAAGAGATAAAGTAAGGAAAAGAGAGGAAAGGAGGAAGGGAAGAAGAAAGAAAAAAAAGAAAATGGAAAAGGAAGGAAAGAAAGAGAAAAGGAAAGAAGGAAAGAAAAAGGAAAAAAGGAAGGAAGGAAAGAGAGAAAGGGAGGAAGAGACAAAGGAGGAAAAGAGAGGAAAGAGAAGGAAGGGAAGAAAGAAAGAAAAAAGAAAATGGAAAAGGAAGGAAGGAAAGAAAAAGGAAAGAAGGAAAGAAAAAGGAAAAAAGGAAGGAAGGAAAGAGAGAAAGGGAGGAAGAGACAAAGTGAGGAAAAGAGAGGAAAGGAGGAAGGGAAGAAGAAAGAAAAAAAAGAAAATGGAAAAGGAAGGAAAGAAAGAAAAAAGGAAAGAAGGAAAGAAAAGGAAAAAGGAAGAAGGAAAGAGAGAAAGGGAGGAAGAGATAAAGTGAGGAAAAGAGAGGAAAGGAGGAAGGGAAGAAGAAAGAAAAAAAAGAAAATGGAAAAGGAAGGAAAGAAAGAGAAAAGGAAAGAAGGAAAGAAAAAGGAAAAAAGGAAGGAAGGAAAGAGAGAAAGGGAGGAAGAGACAAAGTGAGGAAAAGAGAGGAAAGGAGGAAGGGAAGAAGAAAGAAAAAAGAAAATGGAAAAGGAAGGAAAGAAAGAGAAAAGGAAAGAAGGAAAGAAAAAGGAAAAAAGGAAGGAAGGAAAGAGAGAAAGGGAGAAGACATAGTGAGGAAAAGAGAGGAAAGGAGGAAGGGAAGAAGAAAGAAAAAAAAGAAAAATGGAAAAGGAAGGAAAGAAAGAGAAAAGGAAAGAAGGAAAGAAAAAGGAAAAAAGGAAGGAAGGAAAGAGAGAAAGGGAGGAAGAGATAAAGTGAGGAAAAGAGAGGAAAGGAGGAAGGGAAGAAGAAAGAAAAAAAAGAAAAGGGAAAAGGAAGGAAAGAAAGAGAAAAGGAAAGAAGGAAAGAAAAGGAAAAAGGAAGGAAGGAAAAGAGAAAGGGAGGAAGAGATAAAGTGAGGAAAATGAGAAGAAAGGAGGAAGGATAGAAGAAAGAAAAAAGAAAATGGAAAAGGAAGGAAAGAAAGAGAAAAGGAAAAGGAAAGAAAAGGAAAAAGGAAGGAAGGAAAGAGAGAAAGGGAGGAAGAGACAAAGTGAGGAAAAGAGAGGAAAGGAGGAAGGGAAGAAGAAAGAAAAAGAAAAGGAAAGGAAGGAAAGAAAGAGAAGGGAAAGAAGGAAAGAAGAAAAAAGAAGAAGTGAAAGAGAGATAAGGGAGGACAGAGACTAAAGTGAGGAAAAGAGAGGAAAGAGAATGCGTGAAGTGGAGAGAAAAAGAGCAAAAAGGATTGAGTAAGGAGCTTACATGAGCTGACTCAAAGATAGGTTAAAGTAGATTAAAACAGAACGTTTAATCAGCTAATAATGATAGCCAGCATTTACATGCCGCTTTAAGTTTTGCAAAGCACTTTACAAATAGTATTTGATGACTTTCTTCATTTTACAAATGAGTAGGAGATGTTTTATTCAGGCAATGAGGAATTCTAATTTTCCTGCGGGGGGGCCGCCCCTCGCCGTGAAGCCCCGCCCCTCGCCGTGAAGCCCCGCCCCTCGCCCCGCCCTCTTTCTGGCCTCCCTGGCCCGCCACTCACGGCCCCGCCCATGCCCGGGCCCGCCTCGGCAGCGCTGCGCCTGCGCCGGAGCCTCCTCGGCCGTTGAGGGCGGTTGGCTAAGCTGAGGCTCCTGCCGCCGCCACCAGCAGGCCTGGAACCGCAATGACCATCACGTACAGCTGCATTGCTAATGGCCGGGTGATCCTGGCCGAGCTGGCCCTGACTGGAGGCTCCTATCAGGTAGCCACCCCTCCCGGCCATACATAGGCCCTGCTTAGCTCGCTCGTTGCTAGGCGAACGCTGCGGCCCCACCACGTGTTGTCTCCAGGGGTCCTCTGAGACCCGCGGCCTCTTCTTCCCTGCTCGCCCTCCCCGCTGTCGGGCTCCAGGGAAAGGCTTTGTGGTTAAACACAGAGCCCCGAGGGAAAGTGGTGGTACCAGAAAACCCACAACTACAAATTACTGATGAGAATCCCCCTTAATCCCATTCTCAGGCCTTTGACAGCTCCTGATTAAAAAAAAAAAAAAAAAATTTAACATCCCCCCCAATTTAATTTACATTTTAATTAAATTAATTCAATATGCATTTTATTGTATAGTTAATATATTTAATAAACATCGTATATTACTTAAATACCACTTAGAAATCTAGCGGATCCATCCGATTCCTGCCCTTAGTTTGTATTTCCTTAGTTTACCGTGTCCCAAAAGTCTTGGTGCAGAATTAAACCTCTGGGACTCTGCATTAAGGAAAGAAGGGGGGAGGGGAAGAAGAAGCAAGCATTTATCTTGTGCCTACTGTATGCCAGACATTGAGACTAAGGGTTTTAAAGATAATCTCTCATTTAGCTTGGGCGCCCGGAGGGCTGGCTTCTCCAAAAAAGGAAGGACCAGGTTTCAGAGTTTACTTCTGATCCATCCTGCTTAGGTAATTTGACTCCTCGGGTCCCTGAGCAGTTGGGTCCCTGAGATGATGAAGTTTCCGGGAAGGTGGGGCCTGCCCTGAGTAGGGGGAGGGATGAATGAATGAAAGCACGAGGCTCCTCCCTATTTAGAGTGTGGGAGAGGCAGCCTGGGCAGGAGCTGACCCATGATGGCCTGAGACCCTGGCAGGTGGTCCAGGAGCTTCCTAAAAGGCTGCCGTATATTGCATGACTGCACATATATAATCTATATAGCATTGCTGGCCTGCTGCAGGAAGGGAGAGACGGAGGGAGGGAGAGAATTTGAAACTCAACTTTTTTTTTTAACTGCATGTTAATATGCTTGGAATATACATCATTTTCACTTGGGAAAAAAAAAAGACTACAATATTCCAAAGCAAGTAACAAGATGACTTGATAAAAGAAGTTCCTCGTGCAATTGAAACTACAAGTTTGGTTCAAAATAAATTTGGAGGAGGGGGGAAGATCTTTGTCTCCATAAATTTGAGTGAGGGCTTATTGGGGGTCAAGATTTACAACCAGTATGAAACTAAAAGGAATCAGGACGTTAAAGTCTATTGGGATCCTCCAGGAACCATTCACTAGCTGTTTGACCCTGATTGCCTCAGTCTCCTTATTTGTATGACAGGGAGCGTCGTGGCTTCCAACTCCCAGGGTGATTGTGAAGAGCACTGTGCTAGTAGGTTGTAAATCACATATTGACGTTAGTTATTATGAACACTTAGCATATACTGGTACATAGTAAATACTGTATCGATGTAAACTGGTGTTATTCTTATTATAAAAAGTAATAGTTCTGAGCCTACTTTAAATCTTCCCCTATTGACACTACTTTTGTGACTTCAGAGTCTCCTTAGGCCTCAGTTCCTCATCCATAAGATGAGAATTCGATAGTTGCACCCTGAGGATTTTTCAGGCTTTGGATCTATGATGCTGGTGATTCCATTTGGAAAGAAGCACCTGAAGGTAATTCCATTTGGAAGGAGGCACTGCCATTTCTGATTTGCCCCACTCTTCCCATTCTCCTAACAATGACCCAGAATTTGCCAGGGTTATTTTCTAGAGAAAATATAGCTTCCCCTGAGATTTGGGGAATAGAAGAAGGGGTGTGGTTAATGTTTCAGGGGCTAGGGGTAGGATCTGGCCATGAGTCTGCAAGACACCAGACAAAAGTGGAGACTCTTTCTGAAAGGACTATGCCCACATAGCCCTTTCCGTTGACACAAAATTCAGTGTACAGCGTTCCTCAGGGCACTTGACAAGAGAAAAAAGTTTGCAGACCACTGGATAGTATAGATGTGCTTGATATTTTTATTTGAAGAGAGAAGTAGGAAGGGCCTTTGACAATTGTTTCTCTTTCTAGAAGAAAGAAATGAATTATAAGTAGATTTTTTTTTTTTTTTTGCTTAGTTTCAGTTGAGTCCTTGAGTCTGGACAGAGATAGAGACTGAGATGAGAATTTGAGATGTCTTACAGTAATTCCGTGAAAGTGATGTGCCCAGTTAAATTGGCCCCCTGGTGATTGGTGCTGATGAAAATCCACAGCGTGACTAGATGGTCCTTTACATGGTAGAAACCATATCAAAACATGGTTATGATGTACCAAGATTGATTATTTATCTATGATTTATATCCTATTTTCTTCCAATGAACATGAATATTTATAATCAACATGATGTTTATTACTCACAAACCAAGCTAAACTTACCATGATCCAGTTGATTTATTAAGGAAGAACAAGTCTATAATTATACATCTTCTATTTGTTTCTCTACAACAGACTGAGCATTAATAGTTTATTTTTAGGATGCAGTTTCATCAGTGCTAAAACTAGTGCTTCTAAAGGCTGAGAAAAAGACCACAGCACGAATTGGAAGGTAAGGGGTGTGTTTCTAGGATTGTGGTCTGCACAAATTAGTTTTTAGTGGCTCTCACTTAATGATCTCACTGCTCAAAAATAGAGAGGGTACATAGTAGACAATACTGTAAAATGACTTTAATTAGACTAACTGTAGCTTTGCTCCATTGTTCTAAAGACAATTTGAACTATCAACCTCTTTCCTTCATATCATGCCAGTTATTCACAATAACAACTACTTGATTTCTGGGAAAATTAGGAACTTTTTTCTCAATAAGTATACAGATTTAAAAATAAAGATGTTTTAAAGGGAAAGACTATATGCATTCACCATCAACAAAAATGAAGTGAACCATGAGAACAATTTATCCCTTCCACAAAACAAGGGTTAGAAGGAGTTGTACCTCTGCCATCTGGGAAATCCAAGTAAAATTTTTGGGCCTCCCCTTTATACCAGAGAAGAAATTGTGTATAGTTGTAGCATTAAAAGATAAAATTTATTATTATACAATACTATACATTTAATTTAAGTATTGTGAGTTTCTGAATCTTTTCTCTGTTATCTGCTGGCCTTTACATATTGCCTGTGGCTTCTGCAAAACTCCCCAAAATTCCCATTTAGTTTCTTATGCAGACCCTTGATATATCAGAACCATGATGGGGCAAGTCATGCTGTGGAAGGAATGACTAGACATCGTAATGCAAAAGACTACTGACAATTCACATATGAAAAGGATACATTTGTCATTTCTACTTTATCCTGGATCATACAAATGATACTAGAGTTTGGTAACAGCTCCTTCATATGCAAAGGCTAGTCCTTTCTGGACCAGACAAAGCAGTGTTAATGATCCCTCATTAAAAACGAAGGCTATCACATGATAAATTTACTCCTAAATTATTTCTGAGCTGCTTTTTGACCTCCTAGATTATTTGGAATCTATCAAAAACAAGAATTTAATTAAAAGATAGAATGGCTTTGTAGAATGAGGCGTTAGGGGATGTGCCAAAAGAGCCTCCCTCCAATTTTCCCACGTCCCTCACAGTAAACAAGTGCCAAAAATGTAAGCAATAAGTCCACAAGTTCATTTCAAGCACCTACTCTGAGTTCTCTGTGCTAAGCACTGGAAACCAATCCCTCCAAAAATAAATAGATGCTTAATCAGATGAATATTTTCTTATTCAACCAGCACAAAATGTGACTTCCCCACCCCAAAGGCAAACATCTGCCAGGACCATTTTGAAATGTATACTTTGATTGGGATACCATTAGGTGACAAATTTTGTCAAAATTTGACATTTCAGTCATTGTCAAAATGAGTAAATTCAAATGTCAAATATATTAAATTTAATTTCAACAGAGATTTATTAGGTACCATGCAAAGTGAAGGACTTACAGAGAGAAAAATAAGTGATTCTGCCTTCAAGAAGGTTTAATTGAGGGGGTGGGGGGAAATGGAGGGGGTAGTAAAGAAGATATATAGATAATTAAGTAAAAAATTGATTTCCAGAAAAAAAAAAAAACACAGAAAATGCCTCATATCTAAGGTGACAACTGAAATGCTTTGAGCAAGCTAAAAATTCCATGTTTTCCATGGTGTAAAGTAGGTTTGCCATTTGGGGTTAACTTGGAAAATGTCAAATATTTCACAGCTAGAGAAAGTTTCCTAGGTAAAGACAGCTTGATTAAGCTACATGCCTTTCTTTAATTTTGTACATTAATTATAGAGCAGGTAGATGAATTTCTGCAAAATTATGATGTAAATGTACATATCTTTTCAAAGTTACGTCTACCATACTCTCTTTATTGATGGAATCACTTACTTGTGTGCCACAGACAATCCCTTGGATGTTACCTTACCAACTGCATTTCTTGATGAGGTAAGGAATTTTTTAAGCTATTTACGAACTTTATTTGAGTCACCAAATTTCTGTAAGATTTCTGTGTTTAGATTTATGTATGAAATAAGCAGTCTAACCTCACAAATATTTAGGACCCTAACTATAAAAGTTAGCATTGAGTAGATGGAAAACAGTACAATTCAGAAATCCTCAATCTTACTCTTCACCTCTGCCCCTGCTTTTGTATCTCTCCTCTGGAGAATGTTTCTGAAAAAGGGAATGTGACTTACTTAGCCTAGGTGGATGAAAAAAATCAAGGAATGACCATTTTCAGGAAAATTAGGATACTTTTCAACAGAAAATTGTCTAAGAATGCACTACATGACTACACGATAATGATGACTGCCTTTAGAGATTTGCTGAATGTTTCACAGATATTGATGCTTTGTGTGTGTGTGTGTGTGTGTGTGTGTGTGTGTACTTAGAAGAGACAGCAGTATAATCTCCCTTCAGAGTACAGCTTTGGGCCCCGGCAGTCTAGGAGATGCTAAGCAGGTGCTGATATCTACTGAGGAGAGGGAGAATCATGATCAGAAGCTGTCTTCATCAATTAAATGATAGATTTGAGGGGGAGGGCTATGTATGTGTGTGCATGCACCTGTGTGAATGAGGTAATTCTGTAGCAAATCTTATACCAAGCTAGAAAGACTTTGAAGCTGAGTGGTGATGGTTCAGTTATGTCCCACTCTTCATGACCCCTTTGGAATTTCTTTGACAAAGACACTGTAGAGATTTGCTATCCCTTCTCCAGCTCATTTTACAGATGAGGAAACTGAGGCAGACAGGATTAAGTCACTTGTCCAGGATCCCCTATCGAGTAAACATCTGAGGTTGGATTTGAACTCAAGAAGATGAGTCTTTGGGGATGGAAAGAGCCATCTTACATCCAGAGAGAGAGAGAGAACTATGGAGACTGAATGTGGGATCAGAGCATAGCATTTTCCATCTTTTTGGTGTTGTTTGTTCTCTTATTTTTTTTTCTTTCTTGTGTTTTTTTCCCTTTTGATGTGATTTTTCTTGCAAAATATGGAAATATGTTTAAAAGAATTGCACATATTTAACGTATTTCAAATTGCTTGTTGTTGTGAAGGGAAAGATGAGGGAGGGAGAAAAATCTGGAACACAAAAGTTTTACAAAAATGAATATTAAAAACTATCATTACATGTATTTAGAAAAATTAAATGCTATCAAAAATTACAAAATAATGAGTGTAATAAGAAATGACATTCAATGCTCCTTGAATAACAAAGAATCTTCACATATATTTGTATGTTTTTGTAACACACACAAAAACACATATACACCAAAAGATAAGCCTCAGGACTCTAGCCCGGGGCTTTATTCCCTGTGCCACCTAGCTGCCCCCAGAGCAGTGTGGAAGGAGGTGTATTTGTTACCCAAGAAGCAACTCAGCTAAATTCAGCATGACTCATACCCAAAGCACTGCCCATAACATGATATATTTTTTTGGCTACACCAAGATATGGGGAGATGGTGATTTCTACTGAGAGGGAGTATACTCTAACTGATGAAATCACATATATCCTTTCACCTATTGAAATATGTGTATGGATGTACACATATATAACTGAAACTTAAAAGTGGGTATTATATAGGATAATTGCCTATATTATTTTTCCATGTTTTGTTGTTGATTAAAAGTATCGATGCAGTGTTGTTGGCAGGAAAGCATTTATAGACCATACATCACTTTTGTTATATTATTTGTGAACCCAACACACAATCTTGACCTCCCAGTGGTTCAGATATCATGTGGTTTCTTGACCAGAGATAAAGAATGAACAAACTCAATCTTCATTTTTATTTACAAATGTACAATACAAATTAGAGATCTGAACAAATTGTGAATTTATGGAAAAATCAATAAGCCAGACTGTCATGACTCAAAAGTTGCATCCATGAGTCATTTGTATCGACCCTCATTTTTTGTTGTCCAGTCCCAGTTAAATGGAGGACAATTAGGTGGCTCAGTGGATAGAATGTGGAGCCTTGAATCAAGACTTATCCTCCTGAGTTGAAATCCAACCTCAGAGATTTCCTACCTATGTGACCCTCGGCAAGTCATTTAACCCTGTTTGCCTCCATTTCCTTCTCTGTACAGTGAGCTGAGAAGAAAATGACAGACCTCTCCAGTATCTCTGACAAGAAAACTCCAAATGGGGTCTCAAAGAGTGAGACATGACAGAACAAAAACCTATTAAATGCAGCCTCTGCTCAAGCTGATCCATATGTGCTCACGTTTTTGTTACAGGACTTAATTTCTAAATCAAAGGCACACAATCAATAATCACATGGCCACTTACTGGTAGAACCTATATGACAATTAATCCACAAACATGATTAAATTCCTACTATGGGTCAGGTACTGAAGAAGGCTCTGGGGAGACAGAGTCAGACATAAAACCATTTCTGACCTCAAGGAGCTCTCCTGTGGGGATAAGGCTGCTACATTTACATAAATGTAACAAAGCTCATAAAGAATAGTGGCAGCAGGGAGGGTCTTAGGAAGGGGGCTTCTGGAAACTCAGTTTACCATGTGTTGAGAGAGAATACCAAGCCTGGGAAACAGTGCCAGAGCAAAGGTATAAAGAGGAATGGGGAGAAGAGTTCTTTGGCAGGACTACAAGGGCAGGAAGGGGATTACTGTATAAGGTTACAGAGTCAGGTCAGGGCCAGTTTGCAAAGGGCTTTAAAAGCCAAATAAAGGAATTACATTGACTCTAAAGGCAATTGGAATACTTTGGAGTTTAAGGACCGGATTTCCCTGCATGGCAGGAAACATGTGGCCAGCTGTGTGTATGATGTACAGGAAAAGCCTTGAAGCAGGGAGGCCAATTTAGGGACTCTTGGTAAGAAGTGATGACAGCCCTGCAAGTAAGGGCAAGAGCTGAAAGATGCCGTCATGCTTCTGATTGGCAATAACTCTCCAGAACTGCCCCAGAGCCACCATACTGCCTAAGACCCTCCCCCTGCCTTGTAGTACCATGGCTCTCTGAATAGCCACCAAATCCACACCATTCCTGGCAAGAACATATCCATCAGTTGTTTTGTGGGTCTACCCACCATCCCCTGAACTTCCCAACTTCTCTATGCTGGACCCCCAATTCCCCGGAGGCAGGACGGATTTCATTTTGTAGTTGTGTCCCCAGCATGGCAGCCTAGGCCCTGGCAGAGAGGAAGCATTTAATAGATGCTTTTTCATTCATTCATTCAGGTAGGAAGGACCAGATTTGGCCTCTGATTGGACATGGAAGGTGAAGGAGAATTAGAAATTAGGAATAATACCGAGAGTGTGAACCTGGCTGACTCCAGAGATGGCCAGACGGACCCTTGACAAAAATAGGAAAGTGCAGAGGAAAGAGGAGGAAAATAAATTTAGTTTTTAGTATGTGGAAAATTCGGACAGGGGATCCAGTTTTTAATATCCCTTGGGCAGACGGAATATAGACAAGAAGTTAGTGCTGCACATGTAGCTATGCAGGAATCACTCTGCAGGGCTTCCCTGGGTCCTTGTAGGCGAGGCAGCCACGGGCTGGCGGCTTCCTTCCCCATGTGTGCAGTGCTTGCTGCCTGGCTAGATGATGGATATCCCCAGCTCTGGAATGCTGCTCACCTCTCTCCAAAGAAGACTGGGTGAGTGCTCTGAGGGGAGCAGAAGAAGGAGCCGTGAACCGCTCTGTCCTCCTCAGAGAGATGGGGCGCTGGACCAGAATTATACCGCTCTGCACTTCCAATATTACTGGCCTCCACACACAATTTGGTAGGGTAAAAAGCTGCTAGGGTTTTGCAGATCACAGCCTTTTAAGGGGATCATCCACAAAGCTGACTCCTTCCCACCACATACTGGTTGCACAGAAGATCATCACAGGCAGCTGGTAGTACAATAGAGAGAACATTGGCCCTGGAACCAGGAAGATCTGAGTCCAAATTCAACCTCAAACACTAATTGTGTAATCTTGGGCCAAGTCATTTAATTTCTACTTACCTCAGTTTCCTCATCTATAAAATAAGAATAATGGTAGCATCTTTCCCCAGAATTGTTGTGAGGATCAAATGAGATGACAGTTATAAAACTCTTTTCATAGTGCCTGGCACATAGAAGGCTAATTAATAATAATAGTGGTGGTGGTGGTGGTGGTGGTAAATAATGAGTAAAGCCATTTATCCAGGAAGATAGCAAACAGAAATCAGAGACTTTCAACATAGCACAAAATGCATAGAATTAAAGTATTCTCCATCTAGGAATACGGGGGTTTCAACTCAGCCAGAAGAAATGCCCTGATCTCACCCACAAGTAAATTCCTTTAGGTCCCAAAGGAAGGAAGCAGGAGGCTAGAGAAAGACTAAAGATCATTCCGTCTAGTTCCCTCACTTTACAGAGCTGGGATGGCCAGGACACAGGCAATGCTTCTAAAGAGTTAAAAATCCTGTATCATTTGTTAAGCCTTTGCTATGGACTTGAAATGTGCCTTAATTTTTTTTGTACTTTTTTCAGTTATTTTTCAATAGATTTAATTACAAATTAGTGTTTTCATTGCTTTCTCTAGGTGAGCAAAAATTATTCTGAAAATCCCTTGATGTTACAAGAACCTTTTCCTCCTTCAAATGCAATTATTGCAGATTTTCAGCATGTGCTGGGGAAATGCATGGTAAGCAGTCTGGGAGTCCGATTACGCTATTTTGTGTGGTTATTGCAATGATCCTTTAAATGTGTGACAAGATGTACCTTTGAGTTTTGAAAAGTTAACAGGATGGATGTGCTCTAACACATTACTACCATAGGCTGAAGAGGTCTGCCCCTATTCAAAAGACCTACAGAAAGAGCATTAAATTTATCTGAAATCTCTGAGGATTACAGTGAGGGTGAGTCCTCCATTATGCAGTTTGAGATATTTCTAAATTTTTTACATAACTGAAGAAAAAAACAAAATCCAACATCTACTCGCCATCTACTCTTAAGCCCGTCACTCAATGGGCCTTGTTGGTCCTGGGACAGGCAGCATGCCATCCATTGTTGGATCCACAGTCCAAGCCTCTCCATTTTGTTAGAATTTCTGCTCAGCTGTCAAACCTTCCAGAACTCCAGATTAAGCCTTTTCTATGAGTTATGGGCTGGGATTTTAATGGAGTTAATAACAAGCATAGCTGCAATTTCTATTGTTCTAAGACTTCATAAAAGGCTGAACTGACCTAATGTCACCTGATTGTCATACTGTTGTCATATAACTAGATGTGGTAAGAGCTGCATGTATTATAACATCCATTCTAGAGAGATGAAGATGTGGTTTAGGAATATTAAGTAACTAGGAAGAACTGTGGAAGATGCCCATGAAGTACTGGAGTTGGAATTTAGTAAAAATAAAAATAACCAATATTTGCATGGTACTTTAAGAATTTACAATGCATTCTAGATACATTGCCTCATTTGAGTCCCACACCAGTAATATAGCAATATATAACTGTAATATAACCATGGAAAATTGTATAAAAATATGGAAGATTAAGGAGAAAAGATAATGTATTTCTTATATACACCTATATATATCAATATACACATATACATGTGTATATTCACACATATGTATTCATGTAAATAGAAACACATATATGCATACTTATATTGTATATATCTGTATATTTATATATTATTTATTTATATATTCTATATTCTATAAATTATTATATATTTTAATTATATATTTATGTGTATATTTGTGTGTTTATTATATATAATTTATATTATATATTTATGTGTAACATATACAATTACAAAACACTTTTTGCAGAAATACATAAACAAATAATTGTATAACCATACATTGCTCATAGTGAATCAAGGTAGCAAAAATGATAGCACTAGTTAAATTATTTAATTGATTAATATCATACTTTGCAAATTTACAAACCAAGCACATTAGTGAAGAAAAGATGGAGAGGATCACATGACAGAAGTGAGAGAAAACAGGTAGACAGTGCTCCATTCTCACAAGCTTTGGGGAGAACCTTGGTTACACTCCATGGCCTAGAAACTTCTTCCTCCTTGAAGTTCCCCCCAGGTCTTAGAAGTGCCCCCAGCCTTTGAGGTCCTTCCTCTGGGTGAATGGCTTCTCCCAGCGCTTCATTTCAGGGGGACACACAGGCCAGGTGTGTCCACCCCTGTCTCCATCTGGACTCAGGATTTTCTCTGCTATTCCCAATACATCCTGGACATCTTCATTTTTAGGCTTTCTTTTATATGTTTTCCCCCATTAAAAGGTAGCTCCTTAAGGATAAGGACGTGGGTTTTTGTGGGAGATCTTTGTATTTTATTTATATGACTGTTTTTATTTGTATTATCAGTGTTTAACACTGTGCCTAGCACATACTGAATTCTGAAATCTCTGTTGACTGAGAACTTGGACAAAAGTTAAGCAGGATGGGGAGTCGGACAGTATGCATTTAAGTGCTCGGCACTGAGCTAAGCACAGGGAATACAAGACAGAAGTCAGCCCCTGCTCTCATGGGACTTATTACGTTCTGCATTCTTGGAGAAGTATAGATTTATGAAATGCAGCTCTTCAGATGCTGTATCCAACTGCCAAAGCATGACTTGGCAAAACTAGGCAATAACAAAATTCATTCAGAGGAACAAAAAAGCCTAGGATCTCAAAGGAAATAAGGGGGGATGGGAGAGCCAGAAGAAAGAGGTGGCCCCAGGAGGGGAAAGGGAGTCCGTGGTGATTGAGCTGGAAAACAAGAGAAAGGTTCCGGACTGGGTCGAGGTGGGAAGGTTAAAATCTGGTGAGGGATGATCCGGGTGCAAAAAAGCATCGGAGAGGGTGGCTCGGCCCCCACTGGGCTGGACCAGGCGGAGCAGGTGCAGGGGGGTAGGGAGGAGTAGTATTTAAGTTGATCAATGAAACAGAACAAATAATTAGACTCAGAAACACCCTCATTCCCTCATCAAGGTTGGATGATTGCATTGATAAAGCCACGTGGACATTTTTCTAGTGTTCTTTAATGAGGCCTCCAACGAATGTGGCCAGGAATCAAAGACAAGGTCAGTCTCCTCTAGGACTGCCCTCTGGTTCCTTTTAGAAGAAGGAACAATGGGACAACCTGGGCCTTTCCTGGGCCTCAGCAACCTTCCCATGCTCTCACAGTTTGGGTCCCCAGTGGGTCACGGCCCTAACCTCTCAAAAATGTCTCTTGTTTTCCCTCGATTTGTGTTCCACATTTCTCAGGCCAAATATTAGTCTCCTTCAAAAACGAAGCCAAAGCAAAATAAAAATTGAGTGGTTCTGCTTTTGTCCTATCCTCAGTTACCATCATTATAGCTCCCCCAAGCTGCATCCTTATCGTGGCTTTGATTCTTCTCTTTTCCCAAACAGAACTTTAAAAAACCAAACCAAACCAGCACCTTTCTGCATTCTTCCCAAGCCTCAGCTCGTTGTGCATTTTAGCACTCTGGGCACCACTTTTATAGGACCAACTATCCTATACTTTCGTACTTACTCTCCGTTACCTGCCCTGACTTCACTTTCTGTACTATCCGCACTATTATCAACCCTTGGCCAACTGCCACTGACAAGCAGGTAACTAACTCCAGGCTGTGGGAGCATCCAACCCTCCACAGCGGCCCTTCCTCTGGCCTGGTCCCCTGCAGTCATGGCACTGAAGACTATTGGTCAGGACTATGCTGGAGTCAGCCGGTCCTGCTCCCTAGAAATGCTGGTGAAGTTTTCATTGTAAGCATTTATACCTCAGAAGTCAATCAACACAACTCCAGGTTCGATTTACAGTTTTGTGATTATCTGGAATTAAGTAAGTGAATAGATGGAGATGTCAGTGATGCCAATTCAACCTAAAAATATGTCGTGCCTCTTCTTTTTTTTTTTCCTGGAGGACCTTTGGTTAAACATTTGAATAGATGGAGATGTCAGTGATGCCAATTCAACCTAAAAATATGTCGTGCCTCTTCTTTTTTTTTTTCCTGGAGGACCTTTGGTTAAACATTTATTAGCCCAGCTCTAGAATCAATCCTTGTGAAGAAGAGTCCTGCCAAGCTCCTCCCCAGGGTGTGTATTTCAGGCCTTGATTTCCCATCTTTCACTATTAGAATTGACAAGTGAGGAACCAATTCCTCCTTGTGGGGTTCAGAAGAGCAGGGCCCTCTTCATTCCCTCCACCTTTTGAAGGATGTCATTATCATTAGTTTTGTCTGATCACCAAAGGGGGCACTGCTGCCAATAACCTAATCCAATTCACCCCAAGAACCAGGCCTGGGTGAGTTCCTGGTTCACTCCGTGGTCAGGCATTCCACTCAATCACAGAGACTTCTGAGGAAATGAGAGGCTCTCTCTGGTTCTCAGAAACCATAGAACCAGAAAACCATAGAAAACTATGGACCTTGAGCCCCTAATTGTATTCCTGGTCTGGGATGTAATTGTCATTTAGTTCAAATTCATCCAGTCAGACTAGCTCTCAAAGCTGTGTTTCATTAAACCTTGTTAAAAGAGCCCAGCATAATGGCTCAGTTCCAGAGAGAAGTATACTTGCTATATGCCATTTTTACTCAGAAGACATGGACTTAACAAAGAGATTAAATCATCATATGAAAGAAGACTCACTCATAGTTTCTTCCAGACTCTGACTGCCCATGAGCTAGGAATTTTAGAAAGACAGGTACATTGTTGAGCAAGCAAAGAAGGCCATCCTGCGCCTGGCCCCAAGAGGGTCATTTCAAGGTGGGCAAGGGACTTGAGATCTTGGGATGATACCATTTCTCATGTTCCTTTGATTTGTTCTAATTTGGGCTTAACAATTAACACCAAGAAGACACAGCTTCTCCATCAGCCAGTATGACATCATCCATACATGGAACCCTGAGTTGCAGCAAATGGAGAAGTTCTGAATATTGTGGATAACTTCACTTACCTTGGCAGGATACTTTGCACGGATGTCCACATTGATGATAAGGTTGATCACGCATTGCCAGAGCTAGCTTAGTGTTTAGGAGGCTCCAAAGAAAAGTGTGGGAGAGAAGAGGTATTGAACTGACTACCAAACTGAAGGTACATAACCCTTATATAGACCTCATTGTTGTGTGCTTGTGAAATCTGGGCAGTCTACCAAAGGCAAGTCAAGAAACCAAAATGCTTATATGTGAATCATCTTAGGAATCATCACAGGATAAGGTACCAGATACTGAGGTCCTTTCTCAAGCTAAACTGCCAAGCATTCAAATGTTCCTGCAGAGAGCTCCAGTCCAATGGACTGACAACGTTATTCAAATGCCAAATTTACTCTTATCTAAAAGACTTAGTTTACAGACAGTTCACACAAAACAAGTGGTCACATGGTGATAGCATAGCAGAAGTACTGCTATGTGGACACTTTCAAGGTCCTTCTGAAGAGCTTTAGAATTGATTTGTGATATTGGAGACACTGGCATAGGACCACCCAACATGGCTATCAACACCAAAGGAGCCTCTGTGCTCTGTGAGCAAAGCAGGCTTGCAGTAGGTCAAAGAAATTTGAGATGTGCAAATTCAGAGTATCTACTCTAAATGTTTATGTGGACTATTTGTACCTGACCTGTGGTTGTCATTTCAAGCTCTTACTTGTCTGATCAGCCACAGATGGACATGCCATAATTTGACTCCAACATAGTAATGTCATTTTGTTCCTCTTGAAATACAAGAACAAATGACAACAACCAACCAGCTACTTAGTTTGGGCTGTCCACTAACCTCCTGTCACCCTTGCCTCAAGAGTTTGAAGGAAACAAGGTATTCTATTTTTTTTTTAATCTTTTTTTTTAATTTTTTTTTATTTTTTTATTTAATAGCCTTTTATTTACAGGATATATGCATGGGTAACTTTACAGCATTAACAATTGCCAAACCTCTTGTTCCAATTTTTCACCTCTTACCCCCCCACCCCCTCCCCTAGATGGCAGGATGACCAGTAGATGTTAAATATATTAAAATATAAATTAGATACACAATAAGTATACATGACCAAAACGTTATTTTGCTGTACAAAAAGAATCAGACTCTGAAATATTGTACAATTAGCTTGTGAAGGAAATCAAAAATGCAGGTGTGCATAAATATAGGGATTGGGAATTCTGTAATGGTTTTTAGTCATCTCCCAGAGTTCTTTTTCTGGGCATAGCTGGTTCAGTTCATTACTGCTCCATTGGAAATGATTTGGTTGATCTCGTTGCTGAGGATGGCCTGGTCCATCAGAACTGGTCATCATATAGTATTGTTGCTGAAGTATATAATGATCTCCTGGTCCTGCTCATTTCACTCAGCATCAGTTCGTGTAAGTCTCTCCAGGCCTTTCTGAAATTATCCTGTTGGTCATTTCTTACAGAACAGTAATATTCCATAATATTCATATACCACAATTTATTCAGCCATTCTCCAACTGATGGACATCCATTCAGTTTCCAGTTTTTAGCCACTACAAAAAGGGCTGCCACACATTCGTGCACATACAGGTCCCTTTCCCTTCTTTATAATCTCTTTGGGATATAATCCCAGTAGTAACACTGCTGGATCAAAGGGTATGCACAGTTTGATAACTTTTTGAGCATAGGGAAACAAGGTATTCTAAAAGGCAAAAATGATTAATAATCATATGAAAAAATGTTCCAAAATCACAAATAGTTTTTATCACTACTAAGCTTATGCCCCAAAGAGATTAAAGAAAGAAGGATAAAATATATTTCAAGCTCTTACTTGTCTAATCAGCCACAGATGGACATGCCATAATTTGACTCCAACATAATAATGTCATTTTGTTCCTCTTGAAATACAAGAACAAATGACAACAACCAACCAGCTACTTAGTTTGGGCTGTCCGCTAACCTTTCCAAAGGCACTACTTTCTCATAATGGAAAAATGTCAGACTTATTCCCATCACCATCGCACCTTCTCTCACTACTAGGCCCCATCCTTCTGTGTCCTTCAAAATCCCCAGCCCCTTCACCCCTGGCTGCTACATCATATCTGCCTTAGGCTGGCCTTCATCTCTATGGTCCTGTGCCCTTGGGATCCAATCCAATAATCCAATCCAATATTAAATGCTTTCGATGTGTCAGGCCAGTGTACTGAGTACTGGAGTTAAGAGTAGTAAAATGACAGCACCAGCCCCCAAGGGGTTTACAATCTAAAGGAAGACATCAGGAAAGGGGGGAGAGCTCTGCCAGACTTGGGGGAGTTGAAACCAAGTGGAGCAGCGGGTGCCCCGTGGAGTGAGCAGAGTCCAGTTTCTGCCCTCTAGAGGGAAAGCATAGGAAAGAGTCTGGTCATCCATCTTCCAGCCCTCCAATCAGAGGAGAGAGAAAGCTGAGGGAAGTGGAGTCAATTAAGGTTTGTAGAAGCCCCACAGTGAGCTTAGAAATGATCAAGGACCTTAGCAGAGTCTGCAGACAGGGCCTATATGTATCCAGTAGGGCATAAATAGAACCACAGTTATAAAGGCAAGCAAACTGGCCTTCTTGCTGGTCCCCATACAGGACATTCCCATGTTCAATCTCTAATTCTCATAACATCATCCAGCAAAATAAATTTCCACAGTGGCCATGACCACAAATGTTTGTCTCTGGCAGTAAGTGAGATTTCTTTTGCTCCTCTGGATTTATGGCTTGTCAGATTTCTAAAGCCTTTCAAAGTGATTTTTCTTAATAATGGTCCCTGCATAAGTGTATCATTATATAAATTGTTCCCCTAGTTCTGCTCTTGTTGCTCCCTAGCTTATAGAGATTATCCCAGTTTCCTCTGAAACTGTCTATTTTGCCATTTGTTATGGAACGATAATAACATTGCATTGTTCATATGGCATGATTTGTTTATCCATTCCCCAATAGGTGGGCACTGTATGAGTTTTCAGTATAGAGCTACTACAAAAAAGAGCTATTCTAAATATTTTTATACAATTAAATATATGAAAATATATTTTATCCTTCTTTCTTTAATCTCTTTGGAGCATAAGCTTAGTAGTGATAAAAAACTATTTGTGATTTTGGAACATTTTTTCATATGATTATTAATCATTTTTGCCTTTTAGAATACCTTGTTTCCTTCAAAGCTCTGCTTGAATGATACCCTCTACTTTAAGCCTTTCTAATCCTCCCCAGATATTGGTTCCTCCCCCTTGTTAAATTTACCCTATATTTATTTTATATTGCTTTATGTACAATTTGTCACCTCCACTAGAATGAAAGCTCCTGTTTTATTTTTGTCTTTATATCGCAAAGCCTTTGGCTCAATGCCTGGTTTGTAGGAGAGACTTAATAAATGATTGTTTACTGACTGATTTATAGAGCAAGCAGATACATAACCTAAGGAAGAAACAGACCTCTATTGTTCTTAATTGACTGACAATTAACTAGGTGCCTCAGTTCCTCTTAGCTGAGAGGTATAAATCATCATGTTTTTCTCTTCCTTCTCCTCCCTTTTCCTCTTTCCTTCAGCCTCCTGAAACAGATAAGGATTTTCCTCTGGTTCTTCAAATGTGCCACCTTATTGAGTTTCACAGTGAAAGTTTTTTTCCAGTTTTTCATTGTTCCTGGGAAGCCCGAAAAGTATGAAGGGTTTCCCAGTCTTTATATCTTTCCTTTGTGGAAGGAAGGAGAGCAACCTAAGAAGAAGTCATTTGGCTGGGTCAAAAATAGAACCATCACACAGTGCAAATCACTACAATATTAAATCTGCTCTCTTTTCTTATCCTTTATCATATACCTTTATGCTTTATACCACCTTCACTCCCTTTGGCATCTCTTTTTTTCTTTACATTTACTCTTTTATCAGCACAGATTGACAGCCACATCCAATTTCCAATAACTTGGTAATCTTGCCCATTTTAAGTCTGAATCCTTTCTTATTTTTTTCCATTTTTAAATTTATTTAATATTTCTCCCCAGTTACATTAATGGAGGATGAACTCTGAGAACTGTGTCCCCTTTGATCTGTAAAAGAAGGGAGAGTGAGGTCTTCCAGACTCCAGAGAGTCTAGAAGAAGGCATATTTTCCAGACAAACCTTTTCCTATGATAAGTGGCTTCATTCAACTGGAAATCTTGAGCAAATCATCCCCCATTGATCTTTTGGGTAGTCAGATCTTCAGGAATTTCATTCATTTGGAGATCTGGGCCTGATATTGAGCTGCTTGAAACTCCAAGATAAGTATCTAGGCCTGGGGGTATTGGCTCTCTTTTCAACTGGAAGCCTTAGTCTCAGACTTCTATAAAGGATAATTCTAAACTCCAAGTCTTTGTAGAAGCCTGAAGTAGTATGCTTTTGCCAAGGGCCTTTCCTCTTGGCACAGCTGCCTACCAGGACTCTTCCCTGCTGTGAAGACATTCTCTTCTCAGTGCTAACCTTTATTTCTCTAACAGGACTTTGCCACTCAGAAGTCTGCCTTTCTAGCAAAGCTGACTTCTCAGTGCCAATAAACTTCCCTTTTGCCATTCAAACTTTTCAGGTTCATGAATTCTTTTCACATTGAATCTGCTCCTCCGACCAAAGAGGGGATTCTCACATCAATTCTCTACCATTAGAACAGCATCAATATTAAAAAAAAATTTTTTTTACATTTGTTTTTAAAACTTTTACATTCCAGATTCTCTCCCTTATTCCCACCCCTACTCCCATTAAGAAATTTCAGGTACAATTATGTAAAACATTTCCATAAAAATCATTGAACTCTTTCTTAAATGGAGACTAAATAATTTAATCTTTACTAAATTATCAGTGGGTCCAAAAACAGATCATAGAAGCAATAGATAATGTTATGGAGGAAAATGACAAAAAGGAGAAATCACACAGAAATTTGGAGATGCAGCCATAGTACTAGGAGATAATGTACTTCACAAATATCTTCACCAACAAGAAAAGGAAAAAGAACAGGACAATGAACAGGTCATTCAACTAAAAAGAGAGAAATAACAAATCAAAATCCAACTAAAATAAATTCCAAAAATCAGAGATCAGCAAAATTGAATACAGAGATTGTAGGAGGTCATATTAATAACTAATAAAATAGGGAAAACATTGACTAATCTGATTTAAAAGAGAGAAAAATCAAGCTGCCAATACCCAGCATGAAAAAGAATTCACACAGGAAAATAAAAATCAAGGAAACTACAAGAAATTGTCTGATCTAATTCTATCTAATACACTAAAAATCTAAAAGAAATTAATGAATAATTTAACAAATATAAAAATACCTACATGGACAAGTCCAAAAGAAAGAATCCAAACTGCCAGATGAGATATTCCATACTCATAATTCCTCCTAGGGAGTACAAGACTGGCATGTCTTTTGAACTGGGGAGTTCTGAGCTGCAGTGACTAGACTGCCAGGTGTCCCTGCTAAACTTCAGCATTAAAATGATGAACTCCTAAGACTGGAGGGAGAAAAAGGAGACACACCAGATTAGTTAAGGGAAAGCGGGGGGAAAGCAGTCCATTTTGGAAAAGGAGCAAGTCAAAGTTCCCATGCTTACCAGATCCAATGAATAGCCCCCTAGACAAAAAAAAAAGGGGGGGGGAGAAGGGGGAGTGGAAAGGAGGGAGAAAGGAAGGAAAAAAGGCCAAGTCTGAGAAAAAGATATAGAATAAGCCATAAATGGACACTCAGAGCAGAAAAAAACCAGAATCAGATTAATTTACAAGTGAATGCTGTGGAATATTCAAAGAAAAATTCTGGTATTATAAAAACTGAAAAAATAGGAAAAAGGATACTATCAAATTCCCTCTTTGATACAAATAGGGAGAAACAGAGAAAACAGAACAACTAATATAAACAAATGAATAAAATATTATAGCAAAGACTTATAAGGTTAAAAGGAAAAAAAAAAATTCCACAAAGATCAAGTTGTATCCCACAAACTTAACTAGGAATTCAAAGTTGTTTCAGTAGTATAGAAGCTACAAAAACAAATATTATGTGGGGTTTTATTTTGTTTTACAAAATACAATGGCCATTTCTGATGAAAAACACTGAAATAAACGGACTTTTCCTTCATATGGTAAATAGTATCTGTGTAATTCCAAGACCCAGTATTATTTGTAATGGAAAAGCATTAGAGACTTTCCCAATAAGATCAGAAATTAGCAAGGATATCCATTAGCAACACTATATTTTTATATAGTGCTAGGAGTGCTTACTGTGGCTATAAAACAAGTAAAAGAAATTGAAGCAATAAACACAGAGAATCAAGTGAAATCAAGTATGTATTAAGCACCTACTATTTTCTAGGCACTGTAATAAACACTGGTGTGTGGGACAGTGCTAGACCCCCTCCCCAAATTAATCAGAGACATCTTCAGGTACAAAGAGAAAGCATTTATTTAATCCCTGAGAGGAGAGGCCTAGCCCACCCAGGAGGCAACCCAGCTCTTGCCATATGCTCGCAGAACCTAACCAGTTTCCGTTTAAAAAGCAAAAGACCAGAGCCTTTTCATTGGATAGACTAAAAGAACGTAACCATCTTTGACCAATGGTCACCAATGTTGTCTGTCTCTGTGGGGCATGGCACTTCCTGTAGCTTCACTAACTTCATGTGACTTCCTGCACCCCAAGGTCCAAGGCCTGATCTTCTGGCTCTGGAAATGGGGATCATGTGATTTAGGCCTAGTCTCATAAACTCAGAAAACTTCACCCGATCAGTCCCATTCACTGGGATCCAAAGAAAACCAAAACACAAACAAAAAAATCTCTCTGCTCTCAAGCAGTTTACAATCTAGAGATGAGAATATGCAAAGAACTAGGTACAAACAAGATCTAGAAGGAAGAAATTGAAGGTAATCTCAGAGGGAAGGCATTGAGATTAAGGAGTCCTCACCTTTGTCTTCTGGTTTCCCATACTTCCTTAATGTCCCAGTTAAATTCTCACTTTCAGGAAGAGATGAGGGAGAGAAATCCAGACAAGAGAGGCAGCCAGTGAAAGTGCTAGAGCGCCACAAGGAGTATGTACAGTGGTCTCAGAGAATATGGAGGGGAGAAAAATGTCAGAAACCTAAGAAGGTGGCAAGGGGCCACTTGGTATCTCGTGATCACCTATGTTTCGTGGGCATGATCTGTGAAGATCCAGCCAAGAACAAGGAGAGAGTCATGTTATGAAAACCCATTATTAAAGAGATTATCAAGAAGAGGAAGATCAGTGGTTTCAGAGTTTGCAGAGGAAATAAAGAATGATGAGGATTGAGGAAAGGCCATTAAATTGGGGCAGTTAGAAGAGCATTCATATCTTTGAGGAGAGTAGCTGTAGCTGAATGATGGGGTCAATAGCTAACTTGTAAAGAGTTAAAAACAGAGAGAGAGGAACATAAATGAAGGTAATTATGGATGGCTTAATTATCACTCTTTCCAAATTATATGTAATTTAATTTAGAGGACTTGAGATTTCCAACAAAAAAAATTAGAAAAATTAATGACTTTTGCAAAGTAGTCAAATATAAAATAAACTCATGGAAATCATCAGTTTTCCTATATATTACCCACAAAACTTAGTAAGAAGAGGTAAATTCCATTCAAAATAACTGCATAATAAATGTGATGTTTGAGGTATAAATAGGAACTATATAAATAGAACTACAAAAAAAACCCTACAAAATAAAACTACAACTCTTTATAGAAACAAAAACAAACCTAAATAATTAGAGAAGCACTAATTGTTCGTGAGTAGATTGAGACAATGTAATAAAAATAACTGTTTACTAAATTCAATTAAGTACCATATCAATCAAAGGGCCAAAAGACTACAAAGCTTGGAAAAATAACAAATTTCTCTGGAAGAACAAAAGGACACAAATATCAAGGAAAATAATGAAAAAAAAATAAAGAAGGCAACCTACTAGGAAAATAATGAAAAAAAAATTAAAAAGGCAAACTTTACTAAAAATTGATAATCAAAACTCTTTAGAGCTATTTCAAAAATGGAAACATCAATCAGTAGAAAAATCAAAACATAGCATGATGTTCATTATACCCAAAGATTCCATCTACTAGGACAAAGAGTCACTCTTTAACAAATCTCCTTGGGAAAATCTCCTTGCAAAAATTAGAGATAGTCCAATAAATTATGCTATATACCACAACAAGTTCCAAATTGATGTGGCCTAAATATAAGAAGGTCATATCACAAGCAAATTAGAGGAGCAGAGGAGATATCATAATTACAGATGAATAAAGATCTTAGGATATAAAATTGGTTACATAAAACTGTAAAGCTTTTGCATAAACAAAATGCAAATAACATGAAAAGTTTGAGAGATATATTTTCTGGGTAATTAATAATTTTATTGATTATGGCTAAATCAAAGAGGAATCCATTAAGGCCTCTCTTGGAAGAGAGGGTTCCCAAGAGGCAGCAATCAATTTTAATTGGTTAAGGGTTAATAAGAGAATGAATAAGGAGCTAGTGGAAATGCTTTTAATTATGTCACTCTTTAACTCATCTCCACCCAGATTGTTCCACCTTGGTCAACCTAGGGATTTATCTACATACACAATGAGTCGGTTTCATCAAATTCACCAAGTTTGGTGTCTCTTTGTAAGGCTTTCTAGTTTGGTGGGGTTCCACCCAAGATTATATAAGCATGTACCCAGAAGATATGGACAATCTCATCTGTCAGCAATGTCTTTTCAAAAACTGATTGAATAATCTGCATTGATTTATTTCTGAATGAGGAAATAAAAACAGAAAACCTTAACTCAATAATTAATAATTCATATAAGAGAAATAATTATTTCTCTCACAAACATGAGTTTGGGGAAAAGATAAAGTCATTGTAACCAATCCATGATTGTTCTACCTGTGCTCCTCTCTGTTTCCCAGGGAAAAGGGAAAGGAAAGGAAAGGAAGAAGCATTTATATAGTGTTTACTATGTGCCAGGCCCAGTGATTTACCCAGGATTACACAACTAGTATGAGGCTGGATTTGAGGCTTTGCACTCAGGTCTTCCCCTGACTCCAGGCTCAGTGCTCAATCCCCTGTTCTATCAGCTGACTTAAAGGAAAAAAAAAAAAAAAAAAAAAGAGGGTCAGGGTGTGTGTGTGTGTGTGTGTGTGTGTGTGTGTGTGTATAGTGGGGGGGGAAGAGGGAGAAGAGGGGAGGGAATAGATAGTAGGTACCGGACATTGCCCTGAAGCCCAGAGCCTAATGCTGTCATGATCTGGGGACAGTCTGGGTGGTAGAAATTTGTACAGCTGCATAGGTACCACCTAAGTAGAATCAGGTTACATCCTTCCTACCCTAAGATGCCCACAGACAAGGAAGACCATCCACGGAAAGATACAGGAGGATAGCTGAAGAGGGACATGTTGGAAACAAGCCTGGAACTGGCCATAGAGATAGAAAAGAGGAATACAACCCATCTTCCCACCTCTATCTCTTTACCCCCATCAACAAGGTCAAGATTCCTTGGATCTTCTTCCTCAGCTTACACTTCAGTAATAGTCTAGCATAATTATACCCCTCAGAATCTCCCTTAACATCACCTACATGAAGATGACAAGAGTAGTTATACAAACTTGATCCGCTATTTATTAAATATGCCGTATTAATGCCTAATTATAGAAACACTTTAATATCTTTTAGAGATTTTCTGTGGGAATAAGTCAGTCCAATACTTTTGGACTTGTTTGAACTTGAGTGCTCCTTTTCTTTTACCTTGTAGGTGTCTCACCTGAGACAAGTTTTCTACACCTGTGCTTTAATGAGTAGATGGTATTATAATGAATGGTATTTGTACAAGATAAACCTGATGTATTATTCTTTTCCCTACAGATGAAGTACAATCAAAATCAAGGAGAATTTATGATTTCTGCTCTGAAAAGTCAAGTGACTGATGTCAAAAATTCAATGTCACAGAATATTGACAAAATGTTGAAAAGAGAAGAAAAACTGAATATACTTATTGACAGAACAGACAATCTTCAAGTAGCTGTAAGTCTCTGTTTCTACTCTTGCCATCAATGCCAGTGTCCAAAGGTCATTTGTCTTGGCATGAGTATTTTTAAGGGGATTATGGTGAAAGTACACTGGACACACTTTTTGTAGGCTCTTTTTTTTTTTTTTTTTTTTTAAACCAAACATTCTCCTTTCTCTCAAAACGCTGAGGATATCTCTGCAGTTGTCAGAAACTCTTAATTTTCAAAGTCTAAAAAAATAAGACTAGTAAATTGGCTCATTTGCATCACAAAGAAATTCTTTACTTTAGGATTCATTCATGTTTCTTTAAATAGCAGGATATTTATTGTGTCTGAAATGTGGCTTGATCCCTTTTCAGTAACATGATAGGGACCAGGACAGGGAGGACCTATGATTTTATTGACAGGGGAAACTCCCAGGAGAGGAAAGAGCCTTTACCAATGCGGGTTGGTACCCTCTGGGATCTGCCCCAGGAACAACTGAGGATGAGCCAGCCCCAGAAATGCCAGCTGCTCAAAGTAGTGCCCAGATATTGAGGTTCAAAGGAGACCCCAAAAAGGTTGGAGTCGAAGACCCGTGTCTTGAGGTATCTCAAAAGAATTTGCAGGCTTGAACCCATCACCAAGTCAAGGGACAAAGTTTATTATAATTGTAACACCAATTGAAGTGGGCTAAGTTCCAGAAAAATTTAGGAAAAAACTAGGAGCAAGAAGACAAACTTACAGGAAAAAAAAAAATAAAGAGATTGGGTGCTTCATATCACTGATATGCTAATTTCATGGCTTAGAGGTAGAACTGAGGAGGGGTCTGTACACTCCTCACCAGTTGTCTCAGAAACCCTGTTATCACTAACCAATAGGTTGTTATCTGAGGACCAGCCTTGTCTGTAGTACTGTACTCCAGTGTTCCTAAGGCCAGGAGACTTCAGGATCATTGACACACTGACTGTTAGAACAATAGCTCTCATAAGGTCAGGAGGCCTTAGGATCTTTGCTGCATTTCCCCTAAAAGTTGCATCCTAACTCAGGGACTAGGGAAATGGTGCAAGAGAATAGGGGTACAGCGGTCCTGGGTACCCCCACTTCCTGTCCCAGAGAGGCTCCCCCCTTCCCTGCTTCACTGTAAGGGCTTGGTACTTAAGGGGTCGTTATTAACTTTGGAGGAATGGAGGGGTGGGGTGAGGAGGCAGTGTAGATGCCTAGTATTGACAACCACCACAGGAGTCCTGACCCAAAGGTCAAGAGGGGCCATTACCTTATTCATCTTCTGCCCCATATGTGGCTAAGATTCTGGAAGTGGGGGAAGGACGGCTGACCCCTGCTCTCAGCCCGCTGTGCACCCGTCCTGCCGGTGACCACCACATACTCCTTCAGGCCTGATCACCGCCCTCCCTTTGGGCATTCCTGCCATCTGGGTCACCCCCATCTGGTCCCCTCCAGCCGTCTGGTCAGCCCTGCTGTCTGTTTTCTCTCCTTACCCCCTCCCCTGGTCTTCTGCCGGTCTGACTTGGGGTGGGAGGAGGAATGTGCTCATTGTCTGATCTCTTTTCCCTTTATTTAGTGGGCACTTGGGCACTGTTTCCTCGGGATGTTCACTCTTAGTGTCCAGAATCTGGGTCCATGATGTACACTGTGAAGTCTGGCCTGCCTGACCTTGGGCACAGAGGAACCCTTTGTCATGGAGAACTGGAATTCAGGGGCCAGAGGCACTGAGACCTGCTCTTTGCTGAATCCTACATAAATCAGGATCACAAAGACCTGTAGCTTAATAGACCTAATGGCGTTTTTATTTCCATGTGGCTTTTATCATTGATCTCCGTTTGTCCCCATCAATAGCAGCCTGCAGGGCCACATCTGTGTGTGTCCTGCTGGGTGTTTGTAATTAGCAAACTTTGCTGTTGTTTTTACTTGCTGCCTCCTTGGTTCTGCCTCTGACAAACACTGGTAGGAAATGGTTGTGATAAGAGGGATAAGAAGGAAAGGGGCCTGGAAAGGGCTGGTCAGGTATGGGGGAGGAGAACCAAGAAAGCAGAAAGACCAGGAGATAAGGGATCTCCCCAAGAGACTCCCCTTACAAAGGGGCATGTGTGGGAAGGAAGGAAGAGGCCTGCATCTAATAAATCTCTGGGGAAATGTAAAATATAGATATAGGTATAGATATAATCAACTGTGCCAGATGCTTCTGAGAGGTCAAGGGTGAGGATTGATCCTGCTATCTCTTCAGAGATAAGTAGTGACTTTGGAGGGATTAGTTTTCAGTTGATCAATGAGATGAGAAGCCAGATTACGAAGGACTGAGGGCAGTAGAGGCAGCAAGCAGAGCTCTCAGTATAGTGCCTGGCACATAGTAGGTAGGCAAGAAAGGCTCAAAGGTTTTTCAGGGGTGGTGTGATTCCAATTTGTATGATTATCCAAGCCTTATTCTACTTCTGGTAAAAGTATCATATCCATCTCCCATGTTCATATCTTTTTATCTTTGACTCTTCTCTATCATATCCAATAGATCCCCAAGCTTTAGCTTGTCTATACTTATCACTTACCTTGAACATCCAGCCCCTCTTTTATTCCAGTGCTCCCCGCCGGATAGGCCCTTATGGTCCCCTGCACAGATTATTGCCCTAGCTTCACCTCCTATCACTCCTATATATACCAGGACTATCAGTGTATCAGTATTGCCCATTGAGTCTTGCTTGGCTTGGTCATGGCACAATCGTACTCTTCTATTCTGAAATCTTCAATGGCTCCTTGCCGACTCCTGGGCTAAGGAGTGGCTTCTACAAATTTGCACCAGCATGGTGTCAAGAAAAGAACCTTGGGGCAGCTAGGTGGCGCAGTGGATAGAGCACCAGCCCTAAAGTCAAGAGGACCTGAGTTCAATTCTGGCTTCAGACACTTAACCTTTCCTGGCTGTGTGACCCTGGGCAAGTCACTTAACCCCAATTGCCTCAGCAAAAAAGAAAAAGAAAAGAGCCTTGGATTTTACACTGTCAGAAAACTTGGGTCTGTATTCCAGATGGGTGATATCAAGAAAGCCCCTTTATTTTCTGGGTCTCAGTTTTCTTCTCTTTATGAGAGGGTCAGTTTAGATAATCCAGTAATAAAGACTGAGAAGGATCAGTCAGACAGGTAGGAAAACCATGAGGAACAGTAAAAAGAAACGTGATAAAGGAGAGAATTTCTAGAAGGGAAGAATGATTAACAATGCCAGATACTGCAGAAGGGTCAAAAAGGTGAAGGATGAGAAATTTTCTTTCCCAATTTAAACTCCTATAGTGTTCTCTTCTCTAAAAATATGATCATCCTCTGTGAGCAGATTTCTTTCAGGGCTTCTGGAGGCAGCCTTCATTTCAGTTCAGAGTAATAATCACCTCAAATGAAGCCAGCTGTTAAAAGTTCAGATCCTTTATTGTCTCTTCCAAAATAGCCCGGTTAGCTTTCTTAGAGGCCTATCTCTCTCCTTGATTTTAAGAGCTCTTGCAGCTTGCCCTTCATCTCTGCCAGCTTCAGCCTCCAGCTCTCTCTGAATCTCCAGTTCTCCTAACTTCTGGCTCTCAGTCTCCTCAACTGACTCCTCACTGAGGGTCGTCCTTTTATATGCTCTTTTAGAGGTGTGAACTCAAAGGTTGATTCCTCCTCTGAGAGTAGGATTGTGGGAGGTGTCATTTGTGAATCTTCTGGACTTGTGAACTCTAATGTGTGAGCTAATGTATGAACTCTCAAAGGTGTAAACTTAAGTACATAAGCATTGTTTCTATCAATTCCAGTGAGTTAATACCTTGTTTCAAGTTCTGGCCCATAACAAACTCCCATGAATCCTCTCTCAGTAGAGAGTTATTGTCGTTCATTCTCAAAGAGGACCATGACATGCACAGAGGTGCGGGAGGAGATACCATGATATGCATGTGAATTGGATTGAAGTGAGGAAGGCCTGCACAAAGTCACCAGACTCACTTTCTTTTCCAGAGCAATCTGAGTCCATTGGCAAGATATAGATCAAGGTAACTGGAGATGGACACAATACAGTATAGACAACTTTTTCATAAGTCAATTTGGCATTTGTCTCTAGAAAATAATTTTGCTTCCTTAACAATAGAGAATCCTGTGAAGAAGAAACAGAAGGAACATAAAAGAAAGAAACAACCTCTAATTTTTTTCAGCTCGGCTCCAGTATTTATCAAGTCTATTGACTGACTTCCTATAGGCCATCAGTGCAACATGATGAATGCAGTCGTTTTCCTTAATCATGTTTCTTGGTGGGAGAAGGAAGCTTCCTCCTTAATGGAATTCCTTTTGTTAGCGGCCACATCTCAATGCTGATTCATATCGAGCTTATATAGTTATCCCTTCCACATCGTGGGGGTTAGAAGCATGGTACTCCCATGTCCTAGAAAATCTTTGTAAAAATTTTTGGACTTCACTTTGTAGCAGAGAAGAAATCTTATTTTTTTTCTTTTTATTGTATGTGATGTTTAAATCTTATTTTAAAACTTGGGTTAAGTCACGGGCTCTGTGGTATCTGCTGACTTTCATATGGCCCTCTACAGCTTCTACAACACTCCCTCAAAATGGTACTCTACTGAAGACATCCTACCACATTGATGTCAACTCAGAGTCTGGAAAATCCAATGAATTCTGAATTCATCTGGTTGTATTATCTCTAATTCACATCTCAGTCTTTTCCCAAAAAGAAGTATGAGATAATTCACCAAAACTTTGCTAATATCTAGGTAAACTATATCTATAATGTGTCTCCTCATCTCTTCCTCTGTTACAAGAAATGAGTCTATACTGTCATGACCTGTTCTTTGATGAAACCTTATTAAATATTGTTTTCAAAAGCCTCCTCATGCCCTACTAATACTCTCATCACAGATATACATCCTTATGTAAAGATGACTCATAAAGATTTTGAACAGATGGGAGAGTGGGCAGTTAGTTATTGATGTTCTCAATATTTAGAGGCTGCTGGTGGTGAAGTAAATAGAACACCACCCCTAGAGCCAGGAAGATCACAATTCAAATTCAACTTCAGACACTCAATTCAGTAGCTGTATGAGTCTAAGCAAGTCACTTTACCTCTGTTTACCTCAACTATAAAGTAGGGATAATAATAGCACCTACCTCAAAGGGTTGTGAGGATAACATGAGATAATTACTGTAAAGTGCTTAGCACAGTTCCAGATATATAGTAAGAACTGAAAAATGTTTATTCCCTTTCCTTTTTCAAGGTCTCTCTAGTTTTATTTTGGTTTTTTAATTAATAAGGTCCTAAATTTTTTCCAAAACTGAAATTTTCCTCTCTTTCACATACTTTACATTTTAAAGACAAAATTAATATTTCTCTAGTTTCTATTATATGGATTTCTTCTGTATTGATTCTACAATGCAATTGATTTTATGCTGTATTAATTTTATAATTGAGTCTGTATCTGCCTAAAATCACCTTTCTACGTCCTTGAGTTGAGCTCAGAAATTCAATTTTCCCTCTGAGTTTAGCTTAAAGTAAGTTTAAAAGAAAAGTTGTTATCTCTTATATTAGTATCCTGGGATACTTCCTTGGTATCTGTTTGTTAAGGCAAAATTAACTTGGTGCCATCCCCAAAGGATATCTTGTCAATCCTTGCCTGCCTTTGTGTAATAAAGGGAGTTTTTTTTTAACAGCTTTTTATTTTTCCAAATACATGCAAAGATAGTTTTCAGTATTCACCTTTGCAAAAACTTGAATTCCAGATTTTTTCCCTCCCTTCTCCTAGCCCTCTCTTCTAGACAGCAAGCAATGCAATATAGGTTAAACATGTGCAATTCTTCTAACCATATTTCCTTTTTTTTTTTTTTTTTTTTTTTTTTTGTTTGGGTCTTGTTTTTATTGCGGCCCCCAGGAGCTGGGTTGAGCCGGTTTCCACTACGGGGCTGCCGCCCTTCCTCTCCCCCACCTCCTAGCTTCTTACGCTGAGGGGCGGCCTCGGCAGCCCCTGCCCCCCCTGCCGCAAGGAGGAGCGGGGGCGGAGAAAACGTCATTTTTTAGTTACAAAACTAGGGTGCGGGCCTAGGGGCCGCTGGTCCCTTCTCACCCGCAGTCTCCAGGCCGGCGACACGCCCTCGGAGTTTCCCCCATATTTCCTTATTGGTCATGCTGCACAAGAAAAATCAGATCAAAGGGGAAAAAATGAGAAAGAAAATAAAAACAAGCAAACAATAACAACAACAACAACAAAAGGTGAAAATACTATGCTTTGATCCATATTCCATGTCCATATTTCTCTCTGGATTTGGATGGCTCTTTCCATCAAAAATCTATTAGAATCACTTTGAATCACCTCAATGTTGAAAAGAACTTCGTCTATCAGAGTTGATCATCATATTACTTGTTACTGTGTACAGTTTTTTCCTGGTTCTGCTCACTTCACTCGACATCAGTTCATGTAAGTCTTTCCAGGCTTTTCTGAAATCATTCTGCTGATCATTTCTTATAGAACAATAACATTCCATTCCATTTTCAGCCATTCTCCAGCTGATGGGCATCAACTCAATTTGCAGTTCCTTGCCACTACAAAAAGGACTGCCACAAAGAAATAGAGTTTTCCCCTTTTTTCCCAAAGAGACAGCAAGTCTGGTATTTGTGATCCTCAGCAAAGAGTACAAGAAGCAGATAGGTCCCATAAAACAATTAAAATTCCTTAATTGTTAAAGGCTTGTGATTAGCCTCCACTGAATGCTAGCCTGTCTTTCACAGTATAGCCAATTGTAATGTTCCAGCCCCAAAACCTATCACCTTTTCTCCATGACTACCCTTTTTTTTGGTTGTGTGTTAATAAAGAGGGTCCTCGCCTTCTCATTGGGGTCACTGGCCTTCCTGAGATGGCAAGGCTTTGTAAGGATGGTGACCAGCTAAATCAGTCACCTCACCCAGTACTGGGATACCTTCATCAGCTGAGAGCAGCTCCATTGAATCCATCAAAGGCATTAAACCAGGGGAGAAAAGTCCTTAATTAGTTTGGAAAGAGCAAAGGGTTGCAGCCATTGGATGGAATTAAATAACCAGCATAGAAAGTAGATTATAATTGATGGAGAGTCCGTTGAACTTTTATACAAGTCCTGCATAAAAATAGCAAGTGAGTTAGGCCTTTGTAATGGTAGGCCCACCTGGAGAGGGCAGCTGCAGTTAGGGGCCAGGAGGGAAGTGCTTGTGGGGAGGCACAGGAGGGAGCCCAGTTGGAGGACAAAGCTTTTGTCTCATATTTTCATAAATTTAACAGACTGTTCAAGACCAATTTAAACCCTGGATCTGTTTTCTTTCCCTTTTGTGAAAAGGCCAGTGGACCAGAAAGCAGTAAATTGGGAGAAAAAACATCCCAACTTCACACAGAAAGGATTGGGCCAGTAGGGTTTTCTGGGGTCCTCCAAACCTAACCCCCGAGGGAAGCAAGAAGCAAAGGTTGCCTTCATTGCAAAGCAGGCGTATTAGAACAGCCCTGTCTCATTCATTAGCTCCTCCTAGTGGTTAGAATTTTTAAAATTTTAAATTAAAAATCAAAAAGGAATTTATTATGTTTTACAAGCATTTTTTCCTCTCAATAGTATTTTATTTTTCCAAAAACCTATAAATATAGTTTTCAACATTCATTTTTGTAAGACTTTGTGTTTCAAATTTTTCTCCCTCCTCTTATTACCCCTCCCTCCCTCCTCCCCTCCAACCCCTCATTCCCCAAGACAGTAAGCAATCTGATATAGGTTATACATGTGCAATCCCTTTAAATACAATTCGATAGTTTTCATGTTGGGTAAGAAAAATCTAACAAAAAAGGGAAGATATATAAGACAAAGAAAACAAATATAAAAAGGTGAAAATACTATGCTTCAACTCATATTCAGTCTCCATAGTTCTCTCTCTAGATGCAAATGACATTTTCCACCCCAAGTTTATTGAAATTGTCTTGGACTACCACATTATTGAGAAGCGCCAAATACATCACAATTGATCTTAACATATTCTTGCTCTTACTGTGTACAATGTTCTCATGGTTCTACTTATTTCATTTAACATCAGTTCATGTAAGTCTTTCCAGGCTTTTCTGAAATCAGCCTGTTCGTCATTTCTTATAGAACAATAATATTCCATTACATTCATATGCTATGACTTATTCAACCATTCACCAACTGATGGGCATCCACACAATTTCTAATTCCTTGCTACTATAAAAAGGGCTTCTACAAACATTTTTGCACATGTGGGTGCTTTTCCCTCATTCATCATCTCCTTGGGTTATAGACTCAGTAGAGACCTGTGATGACCACGTGTTTTAAAATCAGCCGGAGTCAGGAATTCAGGTAAGGGAAAATCTTCTATCTTTATTCTCAGTAGAGGTGAAGAAAGATCGGAGGTGAAGGGGGATCGGAGGTAAAGGGGGGATCACGATAGCAATGTGTGCAGCTGAGTCAAGAAGCCAACCAGACCAGAAGCCAGCCAGCCTTCCCTTTCCACTCCTCTCTCTGCCCCTCTGCCTCCACCCACCAAAATCGTCATTTCCTATACAACACATCAGGACTTGCACAAAGAGTGGGTGGGGGCCATTCTTTCTCCAAGCATATATATTAATAGAGTATAGTAGTCCAATTACTATTTAGCCTCACATGCTTGGGACCTCAGTGCATCAACTTGAGCTTCAGCCCATTACAGAGACCCTGCTGGATCAAGGAGTATGCACAGTTTGATAGTTCTTTGGGCATAGTTCCAAACTGCTCTCCAGAATGACTGGACCAGTTCACAACTCCACCAGTAATGCATTAGTGTCCCAGTTTTCCCCCTTGCACTTACAACATTTATCCTTATCTTTTCCTGTCATCTTAGCCAATCCAAAACATGTGAAGTAGTACTTCAAAGTTGTCTTAATTTGCATTTCTCTAATCTGTAGTGATTTAGAGCATTTTTTCCTTATGACTGGAAATGGCTTTAATCATCTGAAAATTGTTCATATCTTTTGATTATTATCAATTGAGGGATGACATATTCTTATAAATTTGATTCAGTTCTCTATATATTTTAGAAATGAGGCCTTATCAGAAACAATGGCTATAAAAAAAATTTCCCACAGCTTTCCACTTCCCCTCTAATCTTGGCTGCATTGGTTTTGTTTGTTCAAAACCTTTGTAATTTAATGTAATCAAAATTATCTATTTTGCATTTCATATTGTTTTCTAGTTCTTTGGCCATAAAGTCCTCCCTTTTCCATAAATCAGACAGGTAGACTATCTCTCACTGTAAAGTCTGGGCTAGCTCCCTAGAGGCCTCAGGCTCAACCAGAATCAGGATAAGTAAAAGCCCTTGGTCTTTAGTGGAAAAAGTGAAAGAAGCAGGCAAACTGCCACGAAGCTTGCCAAAGATGTATCCTGGATTCTCGAGTCCAAAGTCAATAACTTCTCTCTTCCTAGTCCTGCCACAAGGTCTCTCTCTCTCTCTCTCTCTCTCTCTCTCTCTCTCTCTCTCTCATTCCTCTCTCACCCAGCCCTCAAATCCTTGTCTACAATTATCTTAACACCAAACATTCAGTAAGCACCAAACAGTAAGAAGAGCCATTTATCCAAACATATGCTAATAGAGTTATTGTCTCATATCCACTAGCTAATTAGCCTTAAGTGCTCAGTTGTCTGATTCAAGCACACTTATTCAGAGTTTCAGCCCTCTATACCTTACAGTTATACTAATTTCCTTATAGTATCACCCTTTATGTCAAAATCATGAATCCATTTGATCTTATCTTGGTATAGGGTACTGTAAGATGTTATTCAATGGCTAGTTTCTGCCATACTATTTTCCAGTTTCTCCAGAAAGTTTTGTCAAATAGTTAGTCCTTATCCAAGAAACTGGAGAATTCAGGTTTATCAAACACTAGATTATAATAGTCATTGACTATTTTATCTTATGTACCTAACCTATTTCCACTGAACCACTATTCTATGTCTTAGCCAGTACTAAATCATTTTGATGACTACCCAAGAAGCATTAATTTTTAATAGAACAAAATTAAGGGAAGGAAAATTACTACACACACCCCTCTAAAATTTAAAGCTATAATTTAGAATTCTAGATTTGGAGCTAGAAGGAACCTTAAAGATAACTAAACCAGGACATAGCTAGGTGACCATCAGCCCTGAAGTCAGGAGGACCTGAGTTCAAATTTAATCTCAGACACTTAACAATTCCTAGCTGTGTGACCCTGGGCAAGTCTTAATCTCAATTGCCTCAGGGGAAAAAAAGATAATTAAACCCAATTTTTTTTAATTAAACCCATTTTAAAGATGAAGAAACTGAGGCCTGAGCAAGCTGACTAATTAGAATATCTTGAATAATATTTATTACCCAAGTAGTTTATGACATAGTCTAGACCCCAGTCTGAGTTTTCCAGCTGGAAATTGGGTAACCCCACCCCTAGATCATACCACTGCAAAATCCTTAAAGACTCTTAAAGACCTTGTAGACCCTTAAAGAGTATAACACTTCGAATTCTTATATTGTTGATGGGAATGTTGTCATCATTGGTAAATACCAAAATTATGTCTCTCATCACTCCCAAAGCCCTCCCTAACTTGGGCCTTTACCATCTCTAACCTGGGCTACTGCAATAGCTTCCTCATTGGCATCCCTGCTCGCAGGCAAATCACTAAGGTGCTAGAGAATACTGGCCTTGCAATCAGGAAGACCAGGCTTTGAATTCTGCCTCATAAGGATCCCTTGAGCCTTCTCTAATTTATCCTGCACACAATAGGCATACTGATATTCCTCCAGTATACATCTGCCCATGTCTTTCCTTCTGCTCCATAATCTTCACTACCTCTTATTTATTAAGCACCAGGCACTATGGTAGTCACTGGGATGACTAGGACAAGATAAAGGTTCTTCCCTACATGGATTTTACCTTCTTTTTTTTTTCAATAGCATTTTATTTTTCAAATTATATATATAGTTTTCAACATTTATTTTTGTAAGATTTTGTAAGATTTCTTTCTTCCTTTCTTACCTCCTTCCCCAAGATAGCAAATGATCTGATATAATTTATATATGTACAGTCTTATTAAGCATATTTCTACATTAGTCATGGTGTAAAAGAAAAATCAGAACTAAAGGGGAAAAACATAGTAAAAAGCAAAAAAAAAAAAAAAAAAAAGGTGAAAATAGTATACTTTGATCTTCATTCAGTCTCCATATTTTTCCCACTGGATGCAAATAGCATTTTCCATCACAAGTCTATTGAAATTGTCTTAGATCACTGTGTTGCTGAGAAGAACTAAGTCTATCATAGTTGATCATCACACAATCTTGTTACTATGTACAATGTTCTCCTGGTTTTGCTCACTTTACTCATCAGTTCTTACATTCTAATAAGGAAAGGCAACAACTCATACATATATATACATATATGTGTATGTATGTATATGCAAAATAAATTATCAAAACCTTTATTAAGCACTTCCTGTATGACAGCACTGACCTGAGCACCACGATAATACAAATGAGTCAGATAGTCAATGGGAACTCAGTTTAGTGAGGAGGCAGCACACAGGGAAGGCTCAGCTGCCAGTCAGATAGTCAAGTCTCTTCTGTAATGCTATTTCTCTTGATGGGATCAGTTCATTTTTGTTGTTGACAGAAGATTGATAATATCTAGGAATTCGTGCAGGCAGCATATTGACTTTTTTTTTATTCTGCCTAATTTTTTTTTAATATTTTCCAATCACATCTTAATTCTGGTCATATTGGAGAGTGTTGCAGGCTTTATGCTGGTTATTTCCCAGGATAATTAGCAGTGGACAAGAAGTTGGAAGCAAACATACAAAATATACAAGATAATTGAGGGGAGGGTGTCAACTAGTAACTGAGGGAAAGAAAATCAGTCAACGAGTATTAAGAGTTTGGCAAGGAGAAGGGCCACTTCTCCAAGTGAGACTAGAGTGAAGGAGACAATGACAGAAGGCATCTGAGTGTTATGAGGAAATCCATCTTGAGTTTCCTCAATTTTTTAAGTGAAATATGAGGCAAAGTTCTCAGCTGAGGAAGTGGGGAAGTGGAGTCTTGAAAGGGGTGAAAAAGGATGACAAGATTTAGAAGAAATGCTATGAATTAGGAAAATTTGAAAGGATTATCTTCCTGCACTGGGGATCCAGTTGAGATTATGTAATCTAAACTTATAGTAGACTCAGTCCTGGCTTAGTGATTTTTCTGTAGCTTCATTCAGCAGTACATGAATATTAGTGGAGGCAATGGATAACGGGATTAACTCAAGGTTTGAGTTTAGAAAGGCATAATCTTCAATAAGGTAAAGGGACAAAGGACTCAAGAGACCAGTTGGACTGGTTCACCAAAGGGGTCAAGAAGGAGAAAGGAACAGAGTGACCATGAAGGAATCATTATTCCTAGAAAAGAAATGAGAGGTGGAAGGATTGGAAGTCAGTGTAAGGATGAAGAACAGGGTTAAAACTTATAAGGCAGAAGGAGAAGTAGGTTGACAACCAGAGTATGATCAGAAAAAAGTATTTCAGTATTCGTGAATATGGAACATTTGTGAGGGATGACAACTTCAAGGGAATAACCATCTCTGTGTGTAGCTGTGGAGACTAGAGGTATAGGGGGGAAAGTAAGCTGAAAAATTAGGATTTCTAAGGGAGCATAAATGTGTATTTTGAAGTCCCTTAGTATGAGGGCAAGAATTGGGTAAGAAATAAAAGAATGGGAGCCACTCACTGAATTTGTTGAGGAAGAAGGGTAAGTGTCCTGGTACCCTATAGACCTATACTGAATGAACCTCAGTGCAGAAAAGACTACTGAGTGATGATGGTGGAAGATCCAGGAGGAGCCTGGAAATGGCAGTGGAAAGCCAATAGTAACCCCTCTCTCTGTGACACTTGAGAGGATGGTATTAAAAATACAACCAGTGCTGGAAATATGGATATCTCTGTAGGGAGAGTAAATGTGCATCATAATCACATAGGAGGGGCATAAGCATAGAAAAATAAGAGATATGTATCTGATAAAAGGTGGTGACACTCTCTCATTGCTTTGTTCCTACATTTTGTCCATCAAAAAACCCCGCTGTCTCCCTACATATTCTCCCAGTGAATAAATTTCAATCCTGGCAAGTTATGCAGAATACCAATTGAATATGACTTGTGGGCAAATCAGTCCACATGAACTCTGAGCCTCAGTTCCTCACCTACAAAAAGGGGATCAGACTAAACTTGTATTAAGATCACACACAGCTCTAAATCTGGGATCTGATAGATTGATACATAAACCAACATACATTGGCAAGACATTCATTTACATAGAACCATAAGCATGCAAGTATCTAACATCTACCATTCATACTAGAACTTCATACAGCAAAAACTAATGCATTCAAGAATGTAAAACATCAGGAACCTCCAATAGCTTATATGAAATCATAATATGTAATAAACTGAAGACAGGAGTCAAGTCAACAAACATTTATTATGAACTGACTTTGTCCTAGGCACTATGCTAAGTGCTTGGGTTACAAATACAAGCAAAAAAAAGTCTCTCCTTTCAAAAACTTACATTCTAATATGGCACATAAAAAGGAGATGGAAAAAAGGAGCAGACAGAGAAAAATTACTCAACGGGAGCATGATAGAGAAAGAAGTCAGGAGGAAAACCCAGAGTCAAATGAAGGAGTGAACATGGCTGGCTAGAAAATGGATCCTTAACTTAATATGAAGGTTCCAGAAAAAAGGGAACAGCCAGAGGAACAGGTTACAGGGACAGAAGGATCTTCGGGGGTGAGAAATTCAAGACACAAACCTCCACACAGTACAGAATGCATAGCATCACATACAAGTGACCATAGATCTAGATCATATGGACAAATAGACAAAGTGCCCTAATGCCCACTAGCATATGTAATAATGATACTGAAAAAGTATGACTACCTAGCAGACAAATGTAATAGCACAGGCTGCAATTATACACAAAACAAACTGCACTGCATGGCACACTCAATATCATATGACTACAGAGGAGCCCCTTCACCATTTTCTCCTAAAGCGTCAGATGTCAGCTTGGCCTAATAAGCCTATCTAATAAGTCTACCATGACCCCCTAAGTTTGTGGCTGGCCCAAGCCACCTGTCAGTGTTCTCATGCATCACTGTATACTCCTTCCTTTCTCTAGATGTGTCTGCAGTTTGAGGATTAGAAAGAGAAAGCGTCGCCCCTTGGGACTGCCCATCTCTTCTGCCCAAATAGAGGTCTTTCCAGGGTCAAGCAGATTTGATTGATTCCCTGACCCTCCATCTGGAACCGATTAATAGCCAACTGCTTCACCCAAGGAGTTGTCTTCCTTTAGCTCCAGGATTCTCTGGGCCATTGGCCCTTCTCAGCCTGGCAAGAAGTCTCCTTGAATGACCCTCTGTTGCTCCATCCTTCTACTCACAAGGACTGACTCCCCAGGAGAGATCTGTTTTCTTTGCAGGCTCCTGGCGGTTCTCTGGAACAATGGCTCTCATTCCCTGCAGAACTCAAAACACTTTCCCTGTAGTCTTGGGGTCAGACGCTCACTTGTTGCTCAGTGTGCTGTGGTGGGGAGGGAGCTAGCTGCAAGCCAGAAAGAACCGTGGTCAGCCTCAGCCTCTGACACTTACTGGCTGGGGGCCCTGCACCTCCCAGGGCTGGAGAGGTAATTTTTCTCTCAGGACATATATATATATATATATATATATATATATATATATATATATATATATTTATCACTATATCAATGCAATCACAGCTGAAGTGAAGTCTCATTCAGTTTCTGAGTCTTCCCTTCTGCTGAGACTTTAAAGCACCAATTGTTATGGTTCCTTCTATACATACTCTTTCTCTCTTCATCTCTCTTTCCTTTTCTGTCTCTCTCTCCCTCTTGCTCTCTCCTCTCTCTTTCTCTCTCCATCTTTCTCTCTTTGTCTAGGGAGAGAGAGATTCTCTGTCTCTCTCTCTCTCTCTCTCTCTCTCTCTCTCTCTTTCTTCCTCTCTCTCCCTCTCTCTCATCTAGGCAGAGCTACTTTTTCCCCAACTCTAATCTCTGGTAAGGGCAACACCAGCAGCCACAGTTGCAATTGGTCTGTCAAGAGACACTAAGTGTCTACTTTGCACCAGGTACTATGTTAAGAGGTAGGGATACAATGAAAAGCCATACTGTCCCTGGCCTCCAGAGGTTCATAATCTAATATGAGACAAAATGAGAACAGTTAGCTACAAAGAAGCTATAAACAGGAAATAAGCAACAGAGGGAAGGTACTAGAATTAAGAGGGATTGGGAAAGGCTTCCAGTAAAAAGTAAGATTTTTAACTGGGACTTGAAGGAAGTCAAGGAACTAAGTAAGAGGTGGAGATTGAGGAGGGAGAACCAATGAGAAAGCCTAGAAGTGGTGGATAAAATGTGCTATGAAGTATAAGAAGACTGGAAAGGGGTGGAGGTAGATTATGAAAGACTTTGAACACCAAAATTTAATTTGCTCCTAGGGGTGATAGGAAGTCATTGGAGTTTACTGAATAAGGAGGTGGCATGGAGGGGATGAGTGTCTGTACCAGGGTGATAGTAGTGTCATAGAAGAGGAGTATTCAAGAAAGATTACAAAAACAAAATGGACTGGATTTGGCAATAATTGATTATGTGGCAGTGAGAGAGTGAAGAGTGGAGAATGACTCCTTGGGTTATGAGCCAGGGAGATTAGAGGTTATTGGTACCTTTGACAATAATAGGGAAGTTTGGAGGTTTGGGAAGAAGAGTAAGTTTAGTTTTGGACATGTTGAATCTAAGATGCAAGACTGACAGAAGAAAGTTTAGGATTGGATAAGTAAATTTGAGAGTCATCAGCAGAGAGAAACGAATCTGTGGGAGCTGATGAGAGCACCTATTGAAATAGAAGGAAGAGAAAAGAGGACTTGGAGAGCTGATCTCTGTGGAACACCATCGTTTAATTCAGCAAAACAATCTGAGGAGTGGCCAAAGAAGTAGGAGAAGCAGTAGAGAGCAATGTCCCAAAACCCTGGAAAGAAGAGAATGATCTATGGCGTCCAAAGGCTGCAGAGAAATCAAGAAAGATGAGGACTGAGAAAAGGCCATTGGGCAAGTAGCACTCAGTTGCCAGTCATCCATCCTGGCTTGTTTTCTCCTGGTCATACCTAGTCTAAGCTCCTACAGACTCTCCCTTCTCCCTTCCATGGACATACTCACTTCCCGCTTCTCCTGACATTTCACCTCTTCCCTTTCCCTCTGATGATAGAAGGAAATTGTCTTTTTTACTCAGGGGTTTAACCCCACTCCTGGAACCAGAATATACTGAAGATTTCTATTCTACTCTTCCGTATCCATCTCAACTATATTCCAGTTTCTTGGGTAAAAAGGTGCTCTATAGACGGTATTTTCAGTGTCCCAGATCTATATTCTTCCCCACCTTTGCAAATGGAAAGTATTCCTTTTTTTCCCTTCATTGGGGCCACGTCTATTCCATAGCATTCGTTTGTTGCTCTTCCATTTAAGTTGCTTCATTGTATAGATCACTTTCCTGTTTCTGTATAACCTTGTAGTCTTCATATTGTTTCTCGTCATTCAGTAGTGTTCCTTTCTATTCATGGACCACATCTTGCCATTTTTCAATCAGTGGACCTCTATATTTTTCTAGTTCTTTCCTATTATATAAGAATGAGGACACCGTGATTTGCAAGCCTCTTAAGTAACATTTAGCAGTGAGAATTTGACCCTGAATTTTTCCCTGCATTTGACACCCTCTCACCTTATTATCTGTGGTTTCTTCAGTGTTCTTTGTCAATTTCATTTCATAGACTTCCTCCATTCAAAAAAAATAATAAAAGGTGCTGCCTTATTACATGAAGCACTCCCCGGGCTTATTCTCTCAATTTCCACTCAAACTGGCAGGTTACACACAAAAAAGTGACTTGCTAGGGGGTATTCTTCTGGTTTCAGGGTTTTTTCCCTAGTACTATTGTCCACGAATCTTCAGTCCTCATGTTCTCCATTAATTACTGGCTAACCGGATAGTTAATTAGCTTTTAGAAAGGAATAGTTGGTATAAAACAGCTCAAGCTTAGAGGGTCTGTGTATACATAGCTCCTAATAAGATAAAAAGCCTTTCTTCCCTTCCCATAATCCTCTTGAAACTCCCCTGTGGTGTAAATCTCCTTGCTGGGCAACAAGGGTCAGAGCCCTTATGAACTACTGAAGTGGCCTTTCCTTGTACCTCCTTTGTCCTTGGCATGTCCTTCAGCCCATGATGCAAACGTTGTGGATCATTGCTCCTTCTACCAGTAGGGAAGCTGCTGATGAAGGGGTAGAGAAATGAAAGAAGATCATACCTTCCCCCCTCAGGGACAGGCCACAACAACTTCACCAATGGCCCATTTGCCTTTGGCCTCTGTTTATCTGAGCCCCACAGGGGGCTTCAACTAGTCATGACATCTTTCTTATTTGACATCATTTACTTTCATTCAAAGATTGAGGACTTCACTTTTCCCACCTTGATCAAGGGCTTACTTGTACCTAATTTTGATAGATTCAGTAACTCACACACACTCAATAAGAAATAATTAAAAGAGGGAAGGCACTAGAATTAAGCTGGAATAGGAAACACTTCCTATAGAAGATGGGATTGGGATTTAAGAACAAGTAAGCCAGATGAGGAAAGAGAGGGTCCCAGGCATAGGAGACTTCCAGGGAAAATGTCCAGAGCTGAGAGAGAGTGTCTTCTTTGTGGAATAGCCAGGAGACCTGTAATAATGGATTGAAGAGTCTGTGTTAGGAAGGAAGGAGTAAGAAAACTAGAGAGGTAAGTTATAAAGAGCTTTGAATGCCAAAAAATACATTTTATATTTACTTTTATAGACAGTGGGGAGCTATTAGAGTTTATTGAGTGATAAATGACATGATCAGAAATGTATTTTTTAGGAAAATTACTTTAGGGACTGAAAAGACCAGAGGCAGGCAGCCCCACAGCCCCAGTGTGGGATAATAGGAGTTGACACAAGAGTGGTGGAAATATCAGAGAAGAGAAGGAGGCATGTTAAAGATGTTGAAAAGGTGAAATCAAGAGGCCTTGGTAATGAACTGTACATGGGGGTGAGAGATAGGAGCTAGGATGACTCCGAGGGTCAGAATCAGGGGAACAGGGAGAATGGCATTGTCCTCTGTAGTAATACAGAAGTTTGGGGAATAGGGAGGGTTTAGGGAAAAAATAATGAGTTCAACTTTAGATGTGCTGAGTTTAAGTTATCTCCTGGACCACTGAGGTGCAAGATCAAAGGTCAGCAGAGAAATTGGGGCTGGGAAGGTAGATTTGAGAATCATCAGCATAGAGCTGACAATTAAATGCATAGGAATTCATGAAATCACCAGTGAGGTAGATTAGGGCCAGAAAAGGGCCCAGGAAAGTACCTGGGGGAACCTATGATTAGTGGGGGTGATCTGGATATGGATGAAGGGGACATAATAGGAAGCAAGGCCCAGTTGAGGTTGTGTGATATAAATTTGTAGTAAACCCAGTTAGAACAATTGCATGATTTTCTCCACCTGCTTTCAGCAGCACATGTGGAGGAGCAAAGGTAGTAAATTCTGGGAGTGATCCAAAGCTGAGGCCAGTAGAGACCTGAACTGGTTCGTTAAGGAGTAAAGATGAGGAAAAGAGAAGTTAGTGCAGGGGAGGTGAACTAGGAGAGAATTAAGAGGTCAAAAGACCAGATGTGATAGTATGTGGACAAAGAGGAAGGTTTGGTAAGAGAAGGCAGAAAGAGAGGTGGAAAGCCAATAGAATATTTCTACGATTTAGGAAAATCACTTTGGCAATTGTATGAAAGTGGATTAGATTGGGGAAAGACTTGATTGGGAAAGACCCATCCTTAGCTCCTCACTATTTCTCACTTCTCATAATACAATCTATTGCCAAGGCCTCTTGATTTCATCTTTTCAACAACTATTTAATATTTCTATGTGAGAAGTAATAAGGGTCTAAAATAGAGTAGGAGGAAGAGAAAAAAAAGAAAAACATGAAATATTATTATGGAAGCAGAAAGAATAAGATTTGATGATTGAATGGCTATGTGCCATGAAGTAATACAGAATCCAAGATAACGCCAAGATTGAAAATTGAAAGGATGGTGTTACTTTCAAAATAAAAATGAAAGGAGGGCAGCTGGGTGGCACAGTAGATAGAGCACCAACCCTGAAGTCAGGAGGACCTGAGTTCAAATCTGGCCTCAGACACGTAATATTTCCTGGCATTGACCCTAGGCAAGTCACTTACCCCAATTGCCTCAGCAAAATAAATAAATAAAATGAACATGAAACTTCAAAAGAGTGGTAGATTTGGGGAAAATAATGAATTTGTTAAGTTCTCTTTTGGTATGTTGAGCTGGAGATTCCTCTAGGACATCTGATTTGACTAGAGCTCAAAAAAGATAGTCAGAATAAATATACATAGATCTAAGATTCCTCTGCACTGAAATATCTGGGAATTGATGAGGTACTGAAAGAAGAAAAACAGTTCAAAGGTTTGAGGTACATCCATGCTGGAGGATATGACCCAGACCTCTCCATTCCTTCCAAGGTCCCTGTATTCTGTCAAGAGCAAAGATTTAAAAAAAAAAAAAAAAAAAAAAGACACCATTTATACCCTTAAAGTCTTCAATTTCTTGCCCATGGCTTTGTAAATATTATCACTGTTTTCTAGCTTCCTGTCTTTTATACCTTGGTACATCATAAATAGGCAGCAATCAGTGTGACAGGTATTGTGGAATTCTCAGATAACAGAGACCATTAATTAACATCTTTCCAGTTTAGTAGAATTTATACCCTAATGCTTTTGAGAACCCAGGATCACCATGATAAGCCTTCATAGAAGCTGAATTACATTAAAACTGCAAAATAAAGTGCCTTCTCTCCATTATTTTCAAATGTCAATTTACACACACAAGTTTGCCCAATCTGTTGCAATCCAAAACAAAACCTTTCATTAATTAACTTATCACTGTACAATATAACCATCATAAATAGACTTTGTCTGGAATGTAGTAAGCTTAATAAATGCTTACTGACTTAACGCTGAAAGATTAATCAGACAGGTCAGAGTTCAAAAGGATACAAAACTTATTCTTCCTTTGAGAGAATTAAGATTTTGCATTACTTTTGAACACATTAAAAAAAATTGTTACCAGTACATTCCTTATTTCTCTTTCTCTAAAAATCTTTTTCTTTTATTTCCGTGCAGAATTATTTAGTATTTCAATCATATTTAACATTTCCCTTCCTGTTGTGGAAGAAATCATTTCAGTCAAATAATAGTGAACTTTTGTCTGAAAGGAATAGATACAGTTGAAATGTGAAACAAAAGCATGCTTAATGTTTAACAAGGTTTAGCTTTGAATTGATATAACAATTTGACAAAAGTTCAAGATTTTAAATAAGGCGAACTTGATACAGTTTGTTATACAAATAAAAGCAGGTGGAACCCTCACCAAATAAGAGTTTTAAGAGTAAGGGTTTTTTTTAACTTAATTTTTTTTTGTATCATAAACTTAATTAACATCAACAATATAAATCTTTTTATATACTGAGAAAAGAAAGGATTATATCCGACAAAGTGAACTTATAGAGTATTTAAAATACATTAAATTTAACAAGATAACAAAACTGCTTTGTGTGTATGTATTCCCTTTTGAATTTGCTTCTCTTCTATGTATTTTTAATAGTTCACTGTGAAGACCGAGTTAGCACCCTGGATACCTTAGAATCAGCCAGAATCAGGATAAGCCAAAGTCCTTGGTCTTTATTCTTGGTCTTTAGGGATAGAAGTCAAGGGAATGGACACAGGATCTCCATGTCCTTCCTTCTCTTCATCTACCGTCCAAGTGACCTTGGCTTGTCTTACTCCACCCCCTAATCCTTCCCACAATTCTCTGTCTACACCAAAAGATCGAACCAGCACAGAATAGTAGAAAGGGCCATTTTCCAAGCATATGCTAATAGAGTATTGTCCAATTGGTAATTAGCCTTAAGTGCTCGGTTGTCCAACCCCAGTGCATCAACTCAGAGTTTCAGCCCTTTACAATTCATTGAAACTTTTGTCTTTTATTTTACATCAGTATCACTTTTGAGCTGCTTTGAACCCCCTCTATCCCTCCCCCTGAAAAAAAAGAGTACTTCCTTCTAGATAATAAGTACAGTCAATCCTCAACTTCCCCAGTAATGTTCCTTAAAAATGATGCAAAAGTGAAAAACACAAATGTTGATACAGTACACATGGGTAATAAAGGCTTAAGTTCCACAACCACTAAAAACTATAATCTTTTGCTAGAGATTGCTGAAAACACACTTTTTCCTAGATGTAATTCTTTATAAAAAAATTTTGATAAAGTGTACTTTTCTTAATATAGTCACCATGAAATAACCCATAAAATGCAGCACACAAAATAAATAAGTAGCATGAAATATATTTTTTCTCAATAGTAATTTCATAGAATTCTGTGATCTTTTGTGCTAACATGTCAATAAAAAATCATTTCAGAAAGTATTCATTTTTATAACACATGAAATCCACAATACTATAAATGTAGTATGGCAAATAAAATTTTTAAAACTAAAATATTTTTTAACCTAAATCTGTGTCAGGTGGTGGTAAAAGGGCATTATACTATACTGCTATAAACCTTGACCTCTATCTGAAAGCCAAGGGAGAGATTGCAATTATTGCTATCGGGAGACACCATAGACCAATGAAGTCTCAACATTACCTCTAACACTTTGTCCTTCATAGCTGATGAAAGACATTGGAGATAGTGAAGAAGATACCAACTTGAAGTAATCTATCAACAACATCAGCTTCATGCTGGTTTCAGATCCTTAAGGACCTCAGAGTATGGCCATTCTACATGTCTAAAGCTGGATTTGAATTTATCTTCCTTACCCCAAAATTCATCACTGTACCATCTAGCTCTAACAGACATTCTTCATCCATTTGGTCTTTATTGCATGGATGGACAAGCCAAATTTCTGTGAGTTATTACAGATGTCTTCTAGGAGGTACTGCAAGATCTTGAGACTTAGTATACTAAATGTAATTTCATCTCTAAATGGGAACATCTAGAGATTATTGCTATCCACAGGGAATCCCTGCACTACCTAGACTTGGGGATCTCCTCCACCAAATATTTTTGGTAAGCATATTATCTTAGGCTTCATGTGTACAAAGCTTATTATCTGAGGGTCACTGACCAAGGTCATTTCTGTTATTACATCTTCCAAGAAATCCTGAATGATTTTACTCTTATGGGTAGGGGTCATGTTGTTGTAAATGAATTTATGATTTGGTGTTTTCTTTTGTCAAATAGATTTTTCTTAGCAATCAACAAAGAATATAAGCAATGAAATCTTCCATTCTCTTCATTTTTCAGTTAAATATGAAATTTTTTTCTCTCAGGCAATTGGGGTTAAGTGACTTTCCCAGGGTCACACAACTAGGAAATATTAAGCATCTGAGGTCATATTTGAACTCAGGTCCTCCTGACTTGAGGGCTGGTGCTCTATCCAGTGCACCACCTAGGTGTCCCCTGATTGTGAGATTTTAAAGATATAATTCACTACTATTTGCAAAAATCTTCTTGTTCCTTACTAATATCCTCATTGAGAATGCCCTGAATTTGCATATAATGACTTTTACAAAGATTTTATGTAGAAGAGAGAGTAGTCACATAAACTGGTATTCATTGATTTTTCTCTTGATCATCGTGTTGGGATACTAAGAATGTCCAAGATTTTTTCCCACCCTTTTTGTACATACTCTTCCTTCAATTAAATTTTATAGCAGTCTCTTCATGTATTCACAATGGTATTTCACAAAATTCACAATTTACATACTTGTTCAACAATGGCCATTTTTCCCGTATTTGTTCTGCTTGAGTGCTAATAAAAAAAAAAAAATCACATCTTAAAGCAACTAAAAGAACAGGAAAGGAGATAACTTTTGCAACTACAACCAGAGAAAGAATTCTTACTCAAATATGGGATAGAGAGAATCACAGATAATGAAAAGGACAATTTGATTACATAAGATTGAAAAACTGCACAGACAAAATCAAGTGCAGGTAAGGAAAGCAATCTGATGCCTAAAATATACATGGAATAGATTCAAATATATTAAAACAAGAAAAATTTACTAATAAATGACTGATTAAAGGACATGAAAAATTCCCCAAAGAAAAAATCCCAAGTTATCAACAACCATTTTTTTTCTGACCTTCAAAGTCTGTGTCCTTGCTATCTGCCCCCCTGACAGATGTTATACACTTAGATTACAGATTGAAACACATGCTTTTGGAACATGTCCAATGTGAGAATACATTTTGATTGATTACACGTATGTGTTACAAGAGTTTTGTTTAGATTTTTTACTAAAGATAACTGAAGATGAGAAATCACCAAAGAGGGAAGAATATAAAAAGGAGAGGTTAGAGTGAATTACAAAGTTGTCATGGAAGTCCACATTTAAGTGCACTAGGGATGGGGAGGAAAGGGAGGAAAGGGGAAGAATGGGGTGGAGCAAGTTAGAGGAAGAGAAAGAAAAAATATTTTCATTCATTGAAGTAAATTAACTAAAATCTCATTTTTTAAAAAGTTCATATCTTTGCCTCTTCTTTCACTCTCTTTCTTCACTTCTTTACAGATTTCTTCACAGGCATACAACATTATGGGTTCAAGGGTCTCTAAGCCATTCTGTAATCATATTTATTATGGTGTATGTATTCAGCATGCAGTATCAAAAGGAAAGTCTTCAGGGAACCACTCATGATCACCTGAGATGTGGGTGCTACATAAGCATACGAAAATGTTCTTATCAATTGGTGTTTGACAATTATGGAATAACAAAAAAAATCTTTAGAAATTGTCCAGTTTAATCCTCTCTGATAATCTTTATGATCAAGAACTTCTCTCATTGTCATGGTTTTAATAGATCTCTCCTTCCTTTCTTCTCTAATTTATGATGAGATCTTTTATACTTAGGTCTTATTTCCTTGGAGTTTATTTTGGAATATGGTTTGAGATATTGGTGCAAACCTAATTTCTGCTAGACTGCTTTCTAATTTTCTCCCATTGTTTTTCTCAAACAGGTAGTCATTAACCCAATAGTTGCTGTTCTTGGTATTACTGAACACCACACTTACATACTATAGTATTTTTGATTAATTCTTTGCCAAATCTGTTCCATTAATCAGTATTTATTTTTTAATCAGAATAATTTTGACAATTCTGTTTTGTATAATTTAAGATCTAGTACTGCTGCATCCCTTTTTACTTATTTTTATTTTATCAATTGAAATTTCATGACCTTTTATTCTGCAAGATTTTGCTATCATTTTGTCTAGTTTTATAACTCTTTAGTCATTTGATTGATATGGTGCTAAATCTATAAATTAACTTTACTAATACTGTCATTCTAATTGCATCATAATGGCCAGACTGAGAGCAACTGATATCTCCCCATTTAGGTATTCCTTTTATTTCTGTAAAGTCTGTTTTATGGGGCAGCTAGGTTGCACAGTGGATAGAGCAGCGGCCTTGGAATCAGGAGAACCTGAGCTCAACTGTGACCTCAGACACTTAATACATACTAGTTTTGTGACTTTAGGTAAGTGATTTACCCTAATTGCCTCTTAAAAACAGAAAAAAAAAAAAAAAAAAAAAAAAAAAAAAAAAAAAGGTCTATTTTGTTACTATATTCAGATACCTCCTGAATGTTTCTTGGTAAGCTAACTTAAAGATATTTTGTAAAGAGGCAGCTTTTTTTCCCCCAGTGACTTTTTAGTTAGGCTAAGAATGTGATTTTCCTCTGTGCAGAGATATTTACGTAAGACCAGGTACAGGTGGACTTTATAGTATAGGTACAAATCAACAGGGAAAAGATGAGATAATGTCCTAGTTTCTGGGGGCAGCAGGAGCCAGAGCGCAGAGATGGAAAAGTTTCTGTTGTGTCTGGGGAATATCATCTGGGATTATTAAAGCTTAGGGTACATATTGGGGGTCAGGAGGAGAAAGAGCTAGAAAGATGGCCCCAGATTGTGGAGGCCTTTGAATGCCAGCCAAAGGTCACCCTGAACCATTGCAGAGTTATGAATGTAGAAGTGACATGACCAGATTCATTTGTCAGCATTGTGGCAGATGGACCAGGGCAACCAAGAGGAGGCAAGAAGACCTATTGCAGTATTCTTGGAGGGTGTGGTAATGCAGTTGGAAGGTCATTTGTGCTGTTCACCAATACTTACATCATAAAGTCTTATCAGAGGAGAGGTCCAGGCCAGAGATAATGATTTGGTGTTTATCTGAATAGAAGAGATAATTAAAGACATGAGAAATCAACAAGAGAGGGAGGAGTATAGAAAAAAAAGAGAATAAAAAGTGGAAGTACAAGGTTTGGGGAGAAGTCCCCATTTAAGTGTATAAAAGAGAAAGAAGAAACTAAACAGGATTCATCAGTGATATAGGAAAATTCAGGAAAGAACAAAGTCCGGGGAACCTAGTGGGATCCACCCACATACCTTGATGCTAATTGGCTCTTGTTTTGCCCCCACCCCAGAACACCTAGACATTTGAATTCCTAATTTTCCTCCAAGGGTATTCATATCTTCTCACTTGCAAGGAATAAATTCCATTTAAAATTTGGACATACATTTTGGGGGGTAAAGCAATTGGGGTTAAGTAACTTGCCCCAAATTTGAACTCAAGTCTTCTTGACTTTAAGGCCAATGCTCTCTTCACTGTACCATCTAGCTACCCCATGAAGCATATTTAGTACAAATGTTCAAATCCTAGCTTGGCTATCTATATTCTATACATGATCCTGAGCAAGTCACTTAACTTCTTGAATTTTGACATCTTTATCTATTAAATAGAGGTCTCTTCTAACTCAAATGATTTTGTATTAAAAAAAAAAAGAAGAAGAAGAAGAAAATGAAAAAGGATTTGCCTCTGAGCTCCAGTGAAGAAGATAATCTATCTTCTTTCTCCATTCTTAGAGTGCTCAGTTCCTGTCCATATATAAATAGATTCACAGCACCAAGAAGGGATGTCCCAATAGCATGCAGCATCTACATCCCTCTCAGGTCCCATTGGGTATGACCCACCCACCTCTCCACCTAACATGACTTGGGGTCAGTTTTCATCTTTGATTGGCTTCAACTTTGTCTTTTCCCAGCCCACCCCTCTTCTTGATTCTTCCACCACAGTCCCCTCCAAGACCCCCTTTCTTTACAAGAACTATATTGTGTCAATAGTCATTTGCATATTTTTTTCCCTGTAAGAGTGTGAGTTCTGTACAGGCAAGAACTGCCTTTCTTTTTGCTGTTCTTTGTATCTTCAGTGCTTAGCATAGTACTTATCACATACTAAGTACTTAATAAATATTTATTGAATATTTATGATATCTAGGATCTTCCTTTGATCATGGCTTTCAGGTAGTCTAGTAATTCTTAAATTATCTCTTGGTCTGTTTTCCAAATCAGTTGTTTTCCTATAGAGATATTTTACATTTTCTTCTATTTATTTTCATGCTTTTGATTTTGTTTTATTGTTTTGGTGTCTTGTGGAGTCATTAGTTTCTACTTGCCAATTCTACTTTTTCAGGAATGATTTTCTCCAGTGAATTTTTGTGCCTCTTTTACCATTTGACTAATTCTGTTTTTTAAAGATGTTTAACTTCAGTATTTTTGAGGGCCTATTTTACCAAGCTGTTAATTCTGTTTTTATAATTTTCTTACATTCTCATTTGTTTTCCCAATGTTTCCGCTATCATTCTAATCTTCCTTTACCTCTTTCAGGAATTCTTTTTGGGCTTGTGTCCAATTTGCATTTTTCTTTCTGAGGCTTGGAATGTACTGATTTTCACATTCTTTTGAATTTGTGTCTTGGTCTTCTTTGCCATACTAGTACTTTTTATGGTCAGGTCCTTTTTTCTTGTTGGCTCATTTTTCTAGTCTATTTCTTGACTTTATGCTTTATCTTAGTTAGACTTTGTTCACCTTGGAGTGGAGAGGCACTGTTCCAAGCTTCAGTCTTTTTTTTTTTTTCAGATCTAGTTTTGAAGATCACAAGTTTTTTGGTACTATCAAAGTAGTGTGATCATGGAAAAGGTGCCATCTCAAGAAGGGTCACTGCTTCTCTGCATTCACAAGGGCTAGTGCTCCTTTTGGTCCAGAACTGTATGTAGCCAGGTCCTCCAATCTCCCAGTCACAACTGCCAGTATTGCCCTCTTTCTTGGAATTGTAACCAGGTTCCCTGTCCCCTTGACCATCCAGAAGTATTCCTATCTAATCTGGAACTGCAACCCATAATAGCAGCATGCTAATCAACACCAGCTGTACCCAGTGCCGACAAAGGGTCCTCTGTAGTCTGACTGCTTGTCCAATCTCCTTGCCCTCTGGGCTCAGAGCCCCCAGTGATGATGCTGCCACTGTCACAGCCATTGCCACAGGGCTGTCTCTGGAGTGCTCTGAGCCAGACCCCATCTTTGATCACAGACTTTCCCAGCTGGTTTTCTAAATTGTCTTAGGCTGGAAAACCTCATCCTATCCTTTTGTTGACTCCACCTCTTCAAAATTTAATTTGAGGCATTATTTTAAAGTTGTTTGGAAAAAAATAAATAAATAAATAAATGAAGTTGTTTGGAGAGGAATATTGATAGGGTTTATCTGGGTTACTAGCTCTTCTCTGCCATCTTGACTCCACCACAAAACTTTGAAAAGGCTACTAGCCATTGCTCGGTCCATTTTTAAAAGCATTTTCTTTTGTCTAGGAATATGTGAAAAGTTATACAAAGGTATGTGCAAACAAGAGATTACCAATGCAACCTTTGTGTCCGAAGGTGACCTAAAAGAGATATCAGAGAATATATGTGAATGAAAAAGGATAGCAAGAGACAAGGATAACAATTGAATGAATAAATGAATGAGTGAGTGAAAAAGCACAAAAGTACACCCTTTGTGCCAAGTCCTGGCTTCATGCAATTCATGCAAACTTCAATGTTGCATTAATAATCATAGCTTATCTAATTGTACAATAATTCAGAGTCTGATTCTTTTTGTATAGCAAAATAATGTTTTGGTCATGTATACTTATTGTGTATCTAAGTTATATTTTAATATATTTAACATCTACTGGTCATCCTGCCATTTAGGGGAGGGGGTGGGGGGGGGTAAGAGGTGAAAAATTGGAACAAGAGGTTTGGCAATTGTTAATGCTGTAAAGTTACCCATGTATATATCCTGTAAATTAAAGGCTATTAAATAAAAAAAAAAAATAATCATAGCTTATTAAAGGAATCAGAAGATGACTTTTAGCATATTGCACATATTGAGCATATGGTATAACATTTTAGCATAGTTTTAGGATATCATCCATGGAAAGATTTGGAGAAGAGTCACATAAGATGAGAGGGAATAGATGTACCAGTAAATGGGACTACTACTACCTATGCCAATGAGATCTCAAATCCATTCAACTGTGAAAGTATGATTTATCTATTAAGACCAAGTTTGAATTATATTCACTATTTCATATAATATCACTTTGATAGTGTTTTATAGAAGGGAAGTTACTAGAAAAATACTAACTCTGTATGATTTTCATTTCAGACTAAAGCATTCCAAAAAACAACAACAAAGACTTCTAAGAAGATGTGGTGGAGAAACTACAAAATCATCATAATTATATGTTCCATTTTCATAATAATCATCATCATTCTTTTAAGTACAAATGTTATTCCAATTTAAACCTTTAAAAATATACCTTTCAAGTAACACCTCAAATAAATTGCTAAAAATACAATTAGAGAGTTTTGTAGCCAAGTGATTTAGAGCATCCTTTTCTACTGTTGCTATTTTAATGTAACATGTTATGGAGCCTATGAGAAAGGTGATAGCTTTGAATGATGCTCCCTAACCACCTGCTTCCTCTACCATCTTAAAAGTATCTTTGCACCTCCTCCATTTTTCTAGTCCCATTTCCAGTACTTTCGAGCCTCTCTTCACATTTTTTCTTTAATTCTTAGAACTTCCAAATGCCTACTACTTATTTGGAAAAAATTATTTAGCTAACTCTTATCATTTGAAGTTGTTTCAACTTCTTCCTTAAGAAAAAAAAAAGTGACCCTTTAAGAATCAATACACTTGAAATCATGATGTATTGGAGTTAAAGGGTATAAAATGAAATTCTCTTGGCCTTGGACTTCAAGTCCTCTCATCATCCTAGGCCTTGATTTCCTCATCTTTACAAAAAAATTGGAGTCCTGATAGCAGAGCAGAGAAGCACTCAACAAGGTTCTCCTAACATTCCTTTCCAAACAACTTGAAAATAATGTCTTAAACTTAATTAATTATATAGTGGCAAAGTCAGCAAAAAGATCAAAATGAAACATCCATCCAGAATGAGACAATTACAACATGAGAGATTCAGTACTACTTGTTCTTCTAGATGGTGGTACCAGGAGCAGGGAAAGCTTCAGGAGCTCTCAAGTCAGAATGGTAAGGGGACTGGGCAACTAGTCAGAATGAGATTACAGAGCACCCTTGTGCTAGCACTAGGCACAGAACTCCACTGTTTATAGTCATGTCTGGATAAGGACCAAAGTGCAGTAATCACACTTCTCCTAAGATCATACCACTTTGGAAACACCAAAAACTTCCAAATCCCCAAACTAGCTTGGAAAACAAGCCCTCTGACACCCCCATTTCCCCATGATGAGAGCAAGTGACAGCATTAATATAAAGTTTCAAATCAAAAAATAGAATGGAAAAATGAACAAACAACAATCCAAAAAAATACCTGCTCACAAAACTATGATGGGGAAGTTCAAGACATAAATAGAGAAGAAAATTTAATTCAAAACAGCTATAACAAAGGAATCTAAGGGCAAAAAATATATGATTTGGATACAAGTTAAACAAGAATTCCTGGAAGATCTAAAAAAAAGGATTTTGAAAATGAAATGAGTGGTAAAGGAAAAATTAAGTAAAGAAATGAAAGTAAAGAACATTAAGAAAAGACAATTAAAAGCTGGTAAAATGCTAAGTGAAATGAGCAAAACCAGAAGATCATTGTACACAACATCATTATTATACCACAATCGATTCTGATGGACATGACTCTTTTCAACAATGAGATGACTGATGCCAGTCCCAATTGTGATGAAGAGAGCCATCTACACCCAAACAGAGGACTGTAGGAACTGAAAGTGGATCACAACATAACATTCTCACTCTTTTTGTTGTTGTTCACTTGCATTTTGTTTTCCTACTCATTTATTTTCTTTTTTAAAATCTGATTTCTCTCGTGCAGCAAGAGAATGGTATATGTTTATACATGTTGGATTTAACTTTTTTAACATGTTTAAAATATATTGAATTGCTTGCCATCTATGGGAGAGGGTGGGAGTGTAGGAGGAGAAAATCTGAAACACAAAACTATGCAAGGGTCAACTATGTGCATATGTTTTGAAAATAAAAAACTTAATTTTTTTTTAGAAGCTGGTAAAGGAGGCATAAAAATAATCCTGAAAAAATATTACCTTAAAAACAAAATTAGACTAATGGAAAAAAAGGTACAGAAATTCACTGAAGAAACAAATTCCATAAAAAGCAAAATTGGCCAAATGGAAAAAGTAGTACAAAATTCATGAAGAAAATAATTCCTTAAAAAGCAGCAAGTGGAAGTTAATGGCTCTATGAAACACTTAAGATAAAATTAAAAGAATTTTTAAAATGGGAGAGGGAGGGAAATGAATTATCTCACTGGAAAGAAACTGACCTGAAAAATATATTGAGATGAGATCACCTAAGAATTAGATTACCTTGTATTGTTGTTGTAATTATGAACAGATACAACCATTCTGGAGAGTATTTTGGAACTATGCTCTTAAGTGCTATAAAATTGTGCATACTCTTTGATACAATACCACTTCTAGATCTATATACTAAAAAGATCATAAAAAGGGGGGGGGAATGTTTATAGCAGTTCTATTTGTGGTAGCAGAAAATTGAAAATCAAGGGGCTGTCCATTAACTAGAGAATGGCTGAACAAATTGTGGTATATGAATGTAATAAAATACTATTGTTCTATAAGAAATTATGAGTAGGCAGATTTCAGAAAAACCTGTAACAATTTACATGAACTGATTCCAAACAAAGGGAGCAGAATCAAGGAACATTGTACATGATAAAAAAGTAGCTCTGTATGATGATCAACTATGATTAACTTAATTCTTCTCAGCAATACAATGGTCTAAGACAATTCCAAAAGATTTATGATGGAAAATTATTTCCACATCCAGAGAACTATGAAATCTTAATGCAGAACAAAACTATTTTCACTATTTTTTCTCTTTGTTTTTTCCTTTTGTTCCATTTCTTCCACAACATGTGACTAATGTGGAAATATGCTTAATATGACTGTACATGTATAATCTCTTTCAAATTGCTTGTCATCTTGGGGAAAGAGAAGAGGAGGAAGGGAGGAAGAAAATGTAACACAAAAATCTTTTACATGCAATTGGAAAAAAAAATATATATATATAGACTACTAAATGAGGGAAGGGAAGGAAGGATTGCATTATCTGAAAGCCATGATCAAAGAAAAAAGCAGAACTCATATTTCAAGAAATTATCAAGGAAAATTGTCCCAGTATCCTAGAATCAGAGGATAAAATAAAAATTGAAGTAATTTGCCAATTACTACCTAAAAGAGATTCCAAAATGAAAACTCCCAGGAACATTTTAGCTAAATTCCAGAGCTCTCAGGTCAAAAAGAAAAATATTTCAAGCAGCCAGAAATAAACAATCCAAAAGTGAAGCCACAGTCAGGATTAAACAAGATTTAGTGGCTTCCATGTTAAAGAAGTGAAGGACTCGTAATATATTTCAGAAGACAAAAGAGCTGGAATTGTAACCAAAAATAACCTACCCAGAAAATCTATAATTCAAGGAGAAAATATTTAATTCAATAAAGGACTTAAAATCAGTCCTTATGAAAAACCAGAATTTTAAAAAATTACTTTCAAATAAAAGTCAAGAGAAGCATAACACATGAAAGAGAAATAAGAATCAATAAAATTAAACTGTTTCCCTTTCTATATGGGAAGGTGATATATGTGACTGAAGAATTTCATTATTAGGGCAGTTAAAAGGATTCTATAAAGATGATGCACAATTATCCAATCACATTGGGATGATGTTAAGAAGAAAAAGTGATAAAGAATGCACTAGGAGAGGGAAGAGGAAGAATGGGAGAGGGAATTATCTCACATAAAAGTGGCACATAAAAAGCTTTTATAGAAGAGGAAAATGGTGAAGGAGGGAGGGTCAATGCTTGAAAAGGGAAAATATATATACCTTCTCATTTGATAATAAAATCTGTCTTGCCCAATAGGGAAGTATGGGGTTTAAGAGAATAAGAAAAAGGAAAGCATGATAAAAGGGCAAGTGAATGAAGAGAGATAGTGGTCAGAAGCAAGACTTTAGATGAGAAGATAAAAAGCAAGGATAAACATAAGAAAATAGGATTAAGGAAAATGCATAGTAATCATAACTGTGAATGTAAATGGAATAACTTACCCATAAAATAAAAGCAGATTGCAAAATGGATTAGAAACCAGAATACAACAATATGCTGTTTACAAGACACATACTTGAAACAGAGACATATACAGTTAAAATACAGGTTTGTGGAAAATCTATCATACTTCAACTGAAGTTAAAAAAATAAAAAGGCAAGGATAGCAATCATGATCTCAAAGCAAAAGCAAAAGTAATGTTGTTTAATCATTTTCAGTCATGTCAACTTCTTTGTGACCCCTTTGGTGGTTTTCTTGGCAAAGAAATTAAAGTGGTTTGCCACTTCAACTCATTTTACATATGAGTAAACTGAGACACAGTCCAGTCACTTGCCCAAAGGCACACAGTAATCTGAGGTTAGATTTGATCTCGTCTTCCTGACTGTGATCTATCCACTATACCAATCTTGCTGCCTCAATAGCAAAAATAGACCTAATTAAAAGGATAGACAAGAAAAGTACATTTTGTTCAAAGGAACCATAGATAATGAAAAAATAATGAAACTAAAAAGCATCAAAAGACATCCAATTTTTAAATTTTTTATTTTATTTTTCAATTACATGTAAGGATGGTTTTTAACATTAATTTTTGTAAAATATTTTAGTTCCAATTTTTTTCTCCCCTCTCTCCCCATGCTAGCAAGTGATCTAAGTTACACATATATATTCATTTTTAACATTTTCACATGAGTCATATTGGGAAAGAAAAATTAGAATAAAAAAAAACAGGAAAAAAAAGGGAAAAAAGGTGAAAATAATATGCTTTAATCCACATTCATAGTTCTCTCTTTGGATGGAGATGGCATTTTCCATCCAAAATTTATTGGAATTGCCTTTGATCACTGAATTGCTGAGAAGAGCTAAGTCTACCATACCATAATCACACAATGTTGCATTTGCTGTGTACAATGTTTTTTTCAGGCTTTTCTGAAATCAGCCTATGCATCATTTCTTAATAGAAAAAAAATTCCATTACATTCATAAACCATGATTTATTCAACCAATCTTCAATTGATAGGCATCCATTTAGTTTCCAGTTCTTTGCCACCACAAAAAGGGGACGCTACAAACAGTTTTGCACATGTGGGTCCTTTTCCCTTTTTAATGATCTCTTTGGGATACAGGCCCAATATAGACAAAAGGTCAAAGGATATGCACAGTTTGATAACCCTTTGGATATAGTTCCAAATTGCTCTCCAGAATGGTTGGATTTATTCACTATTCTATCAACAATTCATTAATGTCCCAGTTTTCCCACATCCCTTCCAACATTCATCATTATCTTTTCCTATCATATTAGCCAATCTGAGAAATGCGAAGTGAGGTCTCAAAGTTGTTTTAATTTGCATTTCTCTAGAGAATTTTAGAGCATTCTTAGAAATGCTCTAAAATTTAGAGCATTTAGAAGGTTTTAGAAAAATTTATAAATTTTTTAGAAGTTTAGAGCATTTTTATATAACTATAAATGACTTTAATTTCTTCATCTGAAAATTATTTGTTCATTTCCTTTGACCATTTTTCAATTGTGGAATGATTTGTATTCTTATAAATTTAAAATGAGACCTTAATCAGAAACACTGGCTGTAAAAATTGTTTCCTAGCTTTTTGCTTCCCTTCTAATCTTGACTGCATTAGTGATGTTTGTGTAAAAAATTTTTAATTTAATGTAATTAAATTATTTGCATTTACATTTCATAATGCTATTTCTTGGTTGGTCATAAATTCCTCTCTTTTCCAAAGCTGACAGGTAAACTATTGCTTGCTTTCCTATTGCTTACAATATCACTCTTTATGTCTAAAATAGACAGTAAAACTATATTAGGAAGCAAGGTGGTTCAGTGGATAGAGACCTGGGCCTAGAATCGGTAAGATTTGAGCTCAAATCTAGCCTCAAATACTATCTGTGTGACCCTAGACAATCATTCAATCTGTTTGTTTTAAGCCACTCAAGAAAGAAATGGCAAATCACTTCAGTATTCTTGTCAAGAAAACTCCATGGCAGTAAAAGTCAAAAATAACTGGACAAGTGAATGCTTCAACTTTCCCCTGTCAGAGCAAGATAAATCTAACCATGAAATACATAAGAAGTCAAGGAGATTAATAGAATCTTTAAAAAGTTAGACATGACAGACTTCTGGAGAAATCTAAATGGAAATGGAAAAGAGTATATATTTTTCTCAGCTATATATGTCATCTTCACAAAAACTGACCACATATTAAGGCATTAAAATTTCATAAATGCAGAAAAGAAGAAATATTAAATGCACTATTTTCAGATCATAATACAATAATAATTACATCTAATAAGAGACCATAGAAGCATAAGTGAAAAGATAATTGGAACTTGAATAATTCTAAAGAATGAGTCAAAGAACAAAGCATAATAATTTCATCAGAGAATGATAAGACAACATTCCAAAATTTGTGGGGTGCAGTCAAAGCAGGATGTAGAAGAAATTCTCTCTAAATGCATAGATCAATTTAAAAGGGAAAGAATAGATGAACTGAGCATCCAACTAAAAACAAAACTAAACTTAAAAAAGGACAAATTTCAAATCCCCAATTAAACACCAAAATGGAAATCTTGAAAAATCAAAGGCAAGAATAATAAATTTGAAAATTAAAAAAACTCAATGAACTACCTTTAACAGGAAAAAAAGCAATAAAATAAACCATTGTTAATTTGATTTTTAAAAAAAAGGAAAACCAAATTACTAGTATCGAAAATGAAAAGTGATTACACCATTATTGAAAATAAAATTAAAACAATTATTAGGAGTTAATTTGCCAAATCATATGCCAGTAAAACCAATGATCTAAGTGATATAGAAGAACAGATCAACAGAAGAGGAAATAAAATACTTAACCCTTTTTTAGAAAAAAAGAATTAAGCCATCAATGAACTACATAAGAATGAATATCTGGTTGGCTAAAATGACAGGGAAAGATAACATGGAATGTTGGAGGGGATGTGGGAAAATAGGGACACTGATACATTGTTGGTGGAATTGTGAACACATCCAGCCATTCTGGAGAGCAATTTGGAACTATGCTCAAAAAGTTATCAAACTGTGCATACCCTTTGATCCAGCAGTGTTTCTACTGGGCTTATATCTCAAAGAGATACTAAAGAAGGGAAAGGGACCTGTATGTGCCAAAATGTTTGTGGCAGCCCTCTTTGTAGTGGCTAGAAGCTGGAAAATGAATGGATGCTCATCAATTGGAGAATGGTTGAGAAAATTGTGGTCTATGAATGTTATGGAATATTATTGTTCTGTAAGAAACGACCAGCCGGATGAATACAGAGAGGATTGGCGAGACTTACATGAACTGATGCTGAGTGAAATGAGCAGAACCAGGAGATCATTATATACCTCAACAATGATACTGTATGAGGATGTATTCTGATGGAAGTGGATTTCTTCGACAAAGAGAAGATCTAACTTAGTTAATTAATTGATCAAGGATGGACAGAAGCAGCTACACCCAAAGAAAGAACACTAGGAAATGAATGTAAACTGCTTGCATTTTTGTTCTTCTTCCCGGGTTATTTTTACCTTCTGAATCCAATTCTTCTTGTGCAACAAGAGACCTGTTCGGTTCTGCACACATATATCGTATCTAGGAAATACTGTGACATATTTAACATGTATAGGACTGCTTGCCATCTGGGGGAGGGGGTGGAGGGAGGGAGGGGAAAAATCGGAACAGAAGTGGGTGCAAGGGATAATGTTGTAAAAAATTACCCTGGCATGGGTTCTGTCAATAAAAAGTTATTTTAAAAAAATATATAAATAAAAAAATAAACTTCAAAAAAAAAAAGAATGAATATCTGGGACCAGATGGATGCACAAGAGAGTTTTACCAAACATTTAAAGAATAATCCCAAAACTATTAAAACTACTTGGAAAAAAAACAGGTAAATCCTACAAAATTGTTTTTATGACGCAAATATGGTTTTGATACCTAACCAAGAGTAGCAAAAACAGAGAAAGAAAACTATAAATCAATTTACTTAATGTCAATAAAAAAATTTTTAAATACCAACAGTGATTACAGAAATATATTACCAAGATCATACACTATGATCAGGTGGGCTTTGTATCAGGATTACCAGGGGTGGTTCAATATTAGAAAAACATCAGTATAATTGAGCACGACAGTAAAACAAAAAATATAATATCAATAAAGGTAAAAAAAGCCTTTGATGAAATATAGTACCCATACCTATTTAAAAAATAGAAAACATAGAATCAGTGGAGTCTTTTGTAAAATGATAAATGGTATATCTGTGATAAGTATAAACTTAAAGTCTTCCCAGTAAGATCAAAAACAAAGCATCAGCTAGATGACCTAGTGGATAGAGTACTGGCCCTGGTGTAAGGAAGACCTGAGTTCAAAGTCAGCTTCAAATATTTAACATTTGCTAGCTGGATGGCCCTGGAAAAATCACTTGTGAGTACAGACGAAAGCAAATTTTAGCAAAGCAAAGTGTGCATTTTCTTTTTCAATATGAAAATATATTTTACATGATTTCACATGTATAATCAATATATTGCTCCTTCTTAAGGAGCAGTGAAGGGCAGGAAAGGGAAACATTTGGAACTCAAAATTTGTTTTTACTTTTAATTGGGAAATATTTAATTAATTAAATACATAATTTTTAAATTCTTTCCTTGATCTACTTTCCAAGACAATTCCTTTTCAATGGCATATTTCACTTTTTTTTTCATTCTTTTGATTTTGTTTTATTGTTTCTCGATATCTTGTGGAGTCATTAGCTTCCATTCAGCCAATTCTAATTTTAAAGGAATTGTTTTCTTCTATGAGCTTTTCAAGCTTCTCTTCCATTTAGCCAGTTCTGCTTTTGAAGGTGTTATTTTCTTCAGTATTTTTTGTGCCTTTTATCAAGCTATTCTTTTCATCATTCTCTTGCATAGCTTTTTTCCCCCCAGCTTTTCCTTTATCACTCTTACCTCTTTCTTCAGTGCTTCCAAATTTTTTTATTGTGCTTTAATTTGCATGTTTTTTTTTTTTTTCCTTTTGAGGGTTTGCTTGTACCTGTTTTTACATTTTCTTCTGAACTACCACTGTAGTAGCTTTTTATAGCCAAGTCCCCTTTTTCTGTTGTTTGCTCATTTTCCCAATCTATTTCTTGACTTTTAACTTCATGTTCACTTTGGGGTCTGTCCCCAAGACGGAGCAGGCACTTTCCCCAAATTCAGGCTTTTACACTCTGCTGTTTCCAGAGATAGTTCTAGAGATAACTAGAGATAAGGTTTTTGTTGTTTCCAAGTGCTGTGGCCTAAGAAGTGTGGTTGCTGCTCTCCTGGAATGTAGTCTGGTCTTTTTCTAGGAAGGACCCATGGTACCCTGAAGTACAAATGCCAGTGTTCTTCTCTGTCTTGGAATTGAGTACATGCAATGCAACAAAGCCCTACACCCCGTGGCAGTGTTACTGATCAGTTTTCTGATCAGTTGTTCCATCCCCTTACACCTTCTGGGCTGAATTCCCAAAGTTTGTTGCCAATGTCATTTCCAAGGCCCACTACTAGCATTGACACCACATGCACAAATCGGGCTCCACCGCATGGTTTTACAGACTTCTCCCACTGATCTCATAAGTTATCTTGAACAAGGAAAAAATGTGTCACTCCAAACTTTTGTTTGGTTCTGCCATTCCAAAATTCAATTTGACATGATATTTCAAAGTTGTTGGGAATAGAATATTGGGAAAATTCAGCTGCATTGCTGCCTTTATTCTGCCATTTTAGTTTCTTCCATTTTTATCTACTAGCTATTTATTCTATTGGGGAATAACTCCTGTTCTCATGTATATAAAAAAATTTCCATATTTATCTTGGACATTCATTAAGGAAACATTACAATTATTTTTGCATTTATTTTTTCCTTCTATTTTTAAAAATTTATTAAATTTTCTTTTTTTCTTATTAAAGACAAAAAAACATGAAAATTTCCTTACATGTGAAAAATGGGCTGTACATCACAGAATGAAATTCCATTACACAAAACCTGAGGCTATTTTTATAATACTTTCCATTATTGAACGTGTCATCTGTTGAAACTTTTTGTTCCTTCTGTCAACTTTTGTAAATTTCCCCTGTACAGTTAATGTGTATATTCCTTTCTATTCCATTACTAACCACCAAAGCTCTAACATACCTAATTTTTTTACTTTTATTATCCTTTTTAAATTTTAAGTTCCAAAAATCTCTCCTTTCCTCAATCTACTAAGAAAGTAAGCAATCTACCAGTTACACATGTGAAAATATGTAAAACATTTTCATATTAGCTGTATTTTTTAAGAAGTAAGAAAATCAAACAGAAAATTATATTTCAAATAACACTCTTGAATTCATCTGGAAAAAGACAGCATTTTCCAAAATTAATTCTTTGAAATTATCTTAGATCATTATATTACTCATAGCCAAGTCTTCCACATTTGATCATTAGATCATGACATTGCTGTTATTGTACACAATGATCATCTCCTTCACTTTGTATCAGTTCATGCTGGTCTATGTTTTTCTGAATCAATACCCCACTTTTTGACATTTCTTATAGCAAAAGAGTATGCCATGATAATCATATATCACAATTTGTTCAGACAATTCTTAAATTATGAACATCCCCTCAAGTTTCATTTCTTTGTCAAGACAAAAAGAGCTGCTATAAATATTTTCATACAGGTACTTTTTTTTTTTTTAATTCTTTGATATTTTCAAGTACAGACTTAGCAGTGCTTTTGCTGGTCCAAAGTTATGCCACCTGCTTTTCCCAACCCCATCCACTTCTACTTATCCATATAGATATTTCTCCTAATTTGCCTTTTCTTCCCCACTGATGTATTCCTCTACTCTCTACTTTACCATTCTCAAAATCAAGACATAATAGAACCATTCCCAAGCCTTCTGTCCTTCATTGATTTGTGGTAATGATAGGGCTCAGTATACAGGTATCCTCTCCCCATATTAGAATATAAGCAGCTTATCTTTGGTCTTTTGGCATTGTTCATTCCTGTCTACCTTTTTGTTTCTTGTATTTGAACTTCAAAGTTTCTGCACAATCCTGGTATTATCAGGAATGCTTGCAATCATTTCATTAAAGGTCAATTTTCTCCCAGATAGAATTATATTAAGTTTTGCTGAGTAAATTATACTTAGTTGCAAATCCATATCCTTTCCCTTCTGGAATATCATACTCTAAATTCTCCATTATGTTATAGTAGTGTTGGTCACCAAATCATGTGATTCCAACCACAGTTCTTCAGTATTTGAAATCTCTGCTTACAGTCTTATATTTTTTTAAAACCTGGAAAATCCAGGGAATTTTCATTTTGGAATTCCTTCTAAACAATACTGGTGGTAACTTCTGGTTCTAAGAGATTTGAGTATTTTTCTTTGAAGAGTTCTTAAAAATGGAATGTCTAGGCTCTTTTGTTTGGTCCTGACTTTCAGGTAATCTAATGAATCTTAAATTCTTTCTGGATCTTTTTTCCAGACCAGTTGATTTTGCTATATAACATTTTCTTTTTAATTTTTTAACTTAGTTTAGGCACACACATATACAAATAAGATTAAGATACACACACACAGTGTGTGTGTGTGTGTGTGTCCATCCACTTTGCAGTAATTAGCCTTTCTCTGATCCATTCCCCATTTCAGGGTCTTTGGGCAGTCATATCTCTTTGGCCAAGGTATCAATTCCCTTTCTGCTTCTATTATCTTCAATCTCCTTCTTCCCCCCTCCCCCCAATTTCTTCTTCTAGCACTATTTCATTGACTAAAAAAAATTTTTTTCAACTGTTCCAGGAATTCTAATCAACTTTTTGCCTAAACTACAGATTTCTGTCTTCAACATCCCTGTATGCATAATGGCTTATTATGGTAAATATATTTTTTATTTACTCATGCTTCCAGCCTATGTCTTGACTGAATTTGATGTTAGGGCTGGATCCTAGAATACTACACTGTCTTTATGGGTATATTAAGCCTTGTCTTATTCTACAGTTCAGTCTGGGCACCTACCATGGCCTAAAATGTTCTGATCCAGGACAAAGTATGATTACTTCCTTCTCCACCCCTCCACCACCACCACCACCCCTCCCCAGTGTAGATGTGATTTCTTGGTCAGATCTTAAAATACCCTGGACTCTGCCAATTGGGAAGCTTTCTTTGTTCAGTGACTGAATTGTAGGCTCCTCTGCCATCTGGGATACTTACACTATAGGCTTCAGACTGAGATCGCAACCTACTCTTGGAGTCTGAGCCACAAGCTGCTTCTTGCTCCCAAATCTGCTCCTCTCTCAGCATCCTGCTGATGATCTGAGATTGTTCCTTATCCCTAGACTTAAGACTCCTCAGTCTTCCGGGGACTTGTGATCCAAAACTTAGTGGGCAACAAAGCTGCCAGTTGGCACAAGTCCCCATTCAGATAACTTAGAAGTCTAAGTTAGCCCAGGTTAGGTCTATAGCCTCCTCTTGCTGTTGCTAGTCTCTCCTATGCTAGTTCTTTGCCCATGATAAAATCCTGATCAAATTTTAATCAAGGTGTCCAAGAACCCATCTCCCTCTCTGACAACACTGGACAACTTTTCGTTTTATTTCCCTACCAGAATTCAGTCTAGAAAATTTTCAAGATCTCTTTAAAGAATTTGTAGGGGGTTCACCGAACTACTTCCCGATACCAAGTCAACTTGGTTCTGGTTCCTCTCCAATGTCCCTTCATATACAAAAATATAGCACTGCTCCCATTCCACCACTCTTCTGCAATGCTTTTTCGATTGTATTTGTCTTTTTTTGACCCCATTTGGGTTTTCTTGGGAAAGATCCTGGAATGATTTGCTATTTGCCTTTCCAGTTCTTTATGGAGGAGGAAACTAAAGCAAACATTAAATGACTAGTTCAGGATCACAGTATCCCAGCTTGTTACGATTAGATCTTCCTGAGTAGGGCACCCATCTGCTGTGTCACCATCAACATTTAGTCACTTCTAATTTTAAAATGTATACAATCTTTCTAGGTAACTCTTCAAACTACAGTATTTACCTTCCTGCATATTTCCTATTTCTACAATCCAAAACTGCACACTCAGTTCTGGTTTGTTTTATCAAGACCTTTATTAAATTTCATTTTCTGCTCATAGAGACACTGTTACAGGGTAAATTGTTTTAAGTGACTTCCTTTATCTTTTGGAGTACTATATTCCAAGGTTACCTCCCCTTTATAGTGTTCCTTCCAAATATTGGAGAATTTGTTTCCTTGATTCCTTAATTTTTTTTTCTCCCAATTTAGAATTTCTCCTTTGGCCTGACAAATCTGGATCTTAGCTGGCATTCCTGGGTGTTTCCATTTTGGGGTTTCTTATTTTGATGTTCTTCTCCACTCAACAAATCTGGGAATTCCCTTTCATTTCAGCAAATAGGGTATATAGGTTTGGTCATGATTTTCATAGACTCCATTGATTTGATTGATTCTTCTCACAATTACGTGGTCATTTTTTTTTTTTTTAATACCTTTTCCTTGATCTTTTCAGACTTGTTTTTCACTCTATCTCCTGGAGTTATTAAACGTTTTAATAAAACTTATTCCCCTTTCTGTTTGCCACTTGGATAAATTTGTTCTTTTTCCCGCCATAATTTTTTTTTTCCCCAATTACGTAACAGCGTTATTGGGCATTTTTTTCTATAAAGTTGTAATTTTTGAGTTTCCTCTTCTGGTTTCTTTGGTGTCTCTTGACATACGGTACTTGTGTTGTTTTCCTTCTATTTATTGTCTTCAGAGCTTGGGAGCTTGTGTCAGAGCCAGTTTTTGTTTACCAACACTTTGGAATTGGTTGCCTCTGTAGGACTGATTAGGTCCTGCTCCCTCTACCTTCTGGACACCAGTATTCTAGATGAGATGATTTAGATGCCCACACTCCTTCTCAATCTCTGGCCCTGCCTCCTGATAGACCATTCACTCATCTTATGCAAAAACTCAATCAGAAGGTAGTCCCATCCTAGGAATAGCCCTGGCCTCATTTAGGGACTGGAGATCACACTTGCTCTAGGGCTCTCACAAAGCATCCTAGCACATATGTATTAAGTAAGGTTCAGAGCTATCCCTACCTCCAAGGCTCATCAGATAGTCCCAGACTCCCTTGCACTTCTGAGGCCAGGCAGCTGGTAGCTCGATATATAGTGGGGAGCCTCAAGTGAGAGAATCTAGCTAGCCAACAGTAGGTGCCCTGGGCAACAACTTTGTTAATGCCTTTGTCAGTTTCCTCAACTGTAAAATGGGGATAATGGCATCTAGTTCTCAAGGTGGCTGTGAGGATCACTGTAAATTTGCAAAAACATTTAGTGCTACAATACCCACTACATAATAGAGAATCTCTTCCATCAGGCCAGGATTAGGATATAGCTTCCCCTTCCAATTACTAGAACTCACTAGCTCACACTCTCCCTCCTACCCTTTTCAGAGCTCCGTGACACAGTTGCCATTACTTCCCCAGGTGAAACTTCTCTCCCAGTTTCCACTGGATTCTGAATTTTGTACAAGTCTGGGGTGAAAATTTACTTGGTTCTTTACACCTTTATCATTACTCTACCTGGGGTCCTTTTCAACCCATCAGGATTACTGGTAGAAGACAGGGAAGTTCTATCCCTTGGTTCAGCCCAATCTGATATCTTTCACACCTAGTATCATGACCTGTAAAAGGGCAAATAAGTACTTCTGTCTTAGATCTTATTTCCAGAAAAAGACGCATTAAAAGAAACTCCTTAAGAATCAAAAGGAATTTCAAATTCAGTGTAAAGCTTTTTTGTGATTTATATATAGTAATGCTCATGTTGATGTTCACTTTTAACTTCAAAAAAATGAAGTTAGCTTGCTCTAAAATTAAGGTAGATTTCAGCCTCTAATTAGGACAAAACCCACCAGTCTCACCACAATGCTATTGAAATTATAAATGTATGCCTTACTTACACTGTTTCTTGTCTTCTTGTGCAAAATGAATATGGAAATATTTTACATGACTGCACATGTATGACCTATATAAGATTGCTTACATTTCAGTGGAAAGGGGAAGAAATAGAGAGATAGAATTTGGAACTCAAAACTTTAAAAGTTTAAAAATTCCTTTTATCATACAATAGGGGGAAATATTTATAAATGTGTAATGCCTGTAACTGGGGAACTTTGGGGACACTTCAAAAATCTTTCTTCATTGGATTTAAAAAGCCAGACATCTTTCTCTTAAGTGATAGATCTCACATTTACCATGAAGCTTTTGAAGTGACACAAAGACACTTTTATATCCTAGTTGACGTAGCTTTTCTCATTCCCTTTCACAATAAGCTAGCCACTTCACAATTAACAGAACTCTAGAAGATGCACTAACTTATTAATCATTATCATTTTCCACAAATGCCTCCTGTAGATTCAAGTAGACCTCTCCACAACTATCTAAAGTTACTATATCCAGTTTCATCTAAGGATAGTAAAATTAGACAGATTTCTGGAGGTTTAAGAGCTCATAAGCCAGTATTTCTATTAAACACAACAGAAAGCAATAATTACAGTATCAAATACTCCCTCTTTTAAACCAGAGCACAATTTAAAAATACCTTGGCAATTTGAACCAAAGCTTTTATCACTCCCTTTCCCTTACCAAAGTAAAATCTATGGCATCCCTGTATTAAAAGTTATATATTCAACTCAATACAATTCTGGATAAAACTCTGGTCCATGCAAAAATTCAAGGCTAACCTAAATAATGTACAAAGATTTTTATCATTTCTAAGAAGACAAAAACCAACTTTTCAGAATTAGGAATAATCAGTTTTTCAATTTCCTAAGAAAACTTGACTATAGCTAAATGTCCATTACATAAGATTCCAGATGACATCTTGTCCTTCCCAGATTTTGTTCATTATAATCTGGTAAACATTTCAGCATTCACCCAAAAAGTTTTCCCAGGTAAAGGCCCTTTGTGATGCAAATACCACCTCTGAAAGCCTGAAACATTGTGCATGCAGGCTCAAGAGAAATAAATTAACTTTCACATCATATATAAAAAGGCAGAGAGCACCAGGATTAAATCTGAGATAATCTGTGTTTGCGTAAAGCACCTAAAGCAGGTTTAAGAAGCCATTTCCCTCAACATTGTACACTTAAGTGTACAATGAAGTCTAAACTGAGTTTAGAGGTTAAATGACTTCCCCAATATTACAAACACCTAGTGATCAAACACATTATTTGAAAGAGTTCCAAGAAGCCAGAAACTTTCAATTGTTGAAAACCCAAACCAAATACCGAAACGCTAACTCCATCTGCTTTCCCACTGTCAAGACCTGCCACACTTTTCCAGATTCAAGATGAGTCCTCAAGTCAAAGAGAGTTAGATGCTTTGAGAATTAACTCTCTTGAAAGATCTCTCATAAAGGGATTCCAAAATAGGAACACAAATTTCATTTGTAAGAAAACAAAACTAGAATGCCAACAGGCCTTACAAATTAAGTTGTGAGAATTCTTAGCACATTAGGAAAATATTTATGTCTAACTTTACAAATTAGGAAATAGGAAATAAAAAACTAGTCAAAGAATTCTTTTGTCCTAAATGCACCTAGGTCCTTGAGGGGATTCTTCAGCCATCAGTACTAATTTAAAAGCTCTAAATCCCATTTTAAGAAATAAACTACAGCAATTTGAAATTTGCCCAAGTAAACTGTGCTATTAAAAAAATAAATAAATAAAATAGAAAAAACAAGTGTTCATTAAAAGTAATTTTCTAAAATATCTGAGTTATACATACAGAATATTTGCAATAGCACTACTTCAATTAATATCACATTTAATGTACTTTTTAGGTAATACAGATTCAAGTCTCAAATTTTCTTAAAGAATTACAAAGTTGGGCCTATACGCAAAAAAGTAAT